>NC_140166.1:198931035-199152284 GCF_963971535.1 Notolepis coatsorum
GCTCCTCCTCAATCAAACACACACACAGCACATCAGCTTGCCGTATGTCATTAATGCGGCCTGATGTCCTGGCTGGTGCGTTCTCTCTCTGACCTGGGTAAGCCCATTCTAAATGAGTGAGTGAGTGAGTGAGTGACTGAGTGACTGAGTGAATTCCTTGATTCAAATGAGTACCTCAGACAAAGAACCATTTTAGAAAGTCCGTTTTAACTTTTCAGAAGAACAATATTTTCACACTTTATCATCTAAAGATTTTTGTTTAGTTTAGCTTATTTTGACAATCAATAACAAATGCACAGCCAAAAGTCATGCATACATTATAAAATCATTGAGGTTAATGCAATAAAGTTTGTGACAAGAAAGTAATTTAATTTGTAATTCCAAAAGATTGAATTTGTAATTCTAATGTATGAGAGAAGTAGAGCTGAATCATCCATATAGAGTTGGCATTAATGTACAGTAGGACCAGTAAGGGTCTGAGCACGCTGCCCTGTGGAACACCACACGTAATGGCCTTGGGCTTACTTCCACTAACTGCTCTCTATCCACCAAGTAGGACTTGATCCAGCCAAGAGCTTTGTTGTCTAGCACAATGGCCTCCATCTTATACAGTAGGTGATCATGGTCGACTGTGTCGAAGGCTTTTTGTAGTCTAATAGCGCCATTCCACACAGTCTGCCAAGGCCACATTCCTTTCTAATATATTCAGTTAAGTAAAGAAGAAAATCCAGATTGAAACATAAATGAGCATAAATCTGCTCATGTACAACTCTTCTTTGAGGTCTTTGAAGTCACACTGACACTGCATGGTCTATAATTGCTTGGATCCGTTACCTTTCTTATATAGAGGCAAAACCTTAGCTAGATTCATGTCTCCAGGGACTCTCTCTCGTTCCAGTGAAATATTGATAATGTGTGGAATGGGTGTATGTATCTAAGTCTTTAAGAAATTGAGCATTACTGACTTTTAGGTTTGCCAACATCTCTGAAACCTTGTTAATGGAGACTGGTGAGAAGGTAATGGGATTCATCTGCACTCCCAGTAGAGGTTGGGTACTTTATTATCTAAAGGTGGTAAGTTAGAGTGTTGTGTTCACTCATAGTTAAAGTAGAGGTTGAATAGTTTCACTAGTCCCAAGTGATCTGTCCAAAAGGTTTCAAAGCGGACTTATATAGTTGCTCAGTGCAAGGGTTCAATTAATTTGATCCCAATGGCTATAAAAGCCCCATCAACATTTTGTGAACAGGAATGGAATGTAAAACTCAAACCTCTGATGTAATCGGAACAGAACTGCTCTATAGAGAATGGCTTCTTAAATTGTGTGCAAACTCCGAGGCTATAAAAACATCCTTGAATGGAAATGTCCACAGAAGATTTTCATGTCTGGTGGTGTAGCGGCACGGTGGTGTAGTGGTTAACACTGTCGCCTCATAGCAAGAAGGTCCAGGGTTCGATTCCCGCTTGGGGACCAGGTTTCCTCGTTGCCAGGTACCCAGGTGGGGTATCTCCCGGGCCTTTCTGTGTGGAGTTTGCATGTTCTCCCCGTGCTCGCAAGGGTCCCCCCCCCCCCCCCCCCCCCCAATAAGAGAAACCCAATGGAAAAACATGCACAACAGATCGCTGACGCTGTCACGTCCCTGACGATGACGGGCAGGAGCACTTGGATTGGTCCCCGGGCGCGGTACCTCGCCAATGCCCTGGCCCTTGGGGGGGGAAGGACGACGGGATGGGTCAAGCGCAGAGCTCAATCGCATCGGCGACCCTAAAGAAAACAGTACATGTGTGTGTGTGTTCCTGTGTGTGTGTGCCGCCCATCACTGCATGTCGTTGCATGCCGAATAAAGACTTCTGAGTTAAGTCCTGCATTATTTATTATATTGGCTTCATTTCTGGAACCTAGTCGCTGATATTACAGTGACACATAGCTTTGACACTTTGACAGATGAGTGGCATGGCTACAGACTCTGTCAATCACATGTACAGACTGGTCTTATGTAAGTCTATTATGAAGTGGGCCAGGGATTTCCTCTGATTCATTTGAAACTGTACATCACGTTAAATACGTGTTTGTCAAACTGTACTTAGGGAATAAGAGAGGAACAGATAGAAGAGAGGAGAGGAGTGGGAAAGGGAGAAGAGGAGAGGAGAGGAGAGGAAAGGAGTGGGAAAGGCAGAAGAGGGGGGAGAGGAGAGGAAATGAGAGGAGAGGAGAGGAAAGAAGAAGAGAGGAGAGGTGAGAAGAGGAGAGGAGGGGAGGGTAAAGGAGAAGAAATGAGAAGAGAGGAGAGGAAAGAAGAAGAGAGGAGAGGAGTGGGAAGGGGGAGAGGAGGGGAAAGAAGAGGAATGAAGAGGGGAGCGGGAAAGAAAGGAGAGCAGAGGAGAATAAAGGAGGAGAAAAGAGGTCACCATTGTTCTGTAGCTGAGAGGTACAGAGCTACCAAAAGGGGAGGAGATGAGAGAACTAAATAACTTCACAGGAGAGCACAGATGAGAGGAGAGGGAAAGGAGAGAATAAGGGGAGGAGGCTGAGGAGAGGAGATGACCGACGGGGAGGTGGGGGTGGAGGAGACATCAAAACGAGAGAGAGGAGTGACACTGACCCGCGGGCTCCCAGCAGTCTCGCCGCTCTGCGCCTCTCTCTTTCTCTGCTCCTGAGCGATGATATCCTTCAGATACTCGTTTACCTGAATGAGAGAGAGGGGAAGAAAATATGATTGTTTTTAATACTCCTTTACAGTATCATATTAATTTAATATCAATCTAGGGGTGTAATGATGATTCAGTCCAATAACGACTGAAATGAACCTTTATGAGTAGAGAGTATTGAATCAAATGGATTTGCCAATTTGAGGTTATGTATCATCAGTCATTGATGCTGGCTCAAGTTCAAGTTCTTTAAGTTCAAGTTCTTTAATAGTTGTCATACAGAAGTACAGAATACTTTCATACAAAATGCTTCTTTCTGTTACGCTCCAGAGACTGTGCTAGACAAGATAGTATCAAATAACATAATAACATAATATAGCATGAATTTAGAAGAAGAAAAATGAGGTCACAGTGTTCGGTATAGACATATGTACAATGTTCTGAGTTACCATATAATATACAATACACAATACTATGCAGTGTACTAATGTACAGTACTATCTAGTGCAAAGCAGAAATGGGATGAGGTACAATTTTAGGTACAATTTACAGTAAGGTGTACGAGTTGTAGTGCAATCCTTCATCCATAAATATAAAGTGTGGGGAGTGGGTGCTACAGTGTGTTTGTTTAAAGTGGGTGTGTGCTATAAAGTGTGTGGAGTGGGTGCTACAGTGTGTTTGTTTAAAGTGAGTGTGTGCGTGTGGATGTGTGTGCTATGTGCGTTTGGTGGTTGTTGTTGTGTAGTGTTCATTCATTGTTCGTTTAGCAGCCTGATGGCCTGGGGATAGAAGCTTCTTCTGAGTCTTTCTGTGCTCGCCTTGAGACTCCGGTATCGCTTGCCTGACCGCAGCAGTTCAAAGAGGCAGTTGTTCGGGTGACTGGAGTCTTTAATGATTCTCTTAGCCTTGCCCTTGCAACGCTTGTAGTAAATGTTCTGGAGGGTGGGGAGCCCCCCTCCAATTGTGCGTTCGGCTGAACGTGTCACTCTTTGTAGTCTGCTTCGGTCTTGTGCAGTGCTATTCCCAAACCAGGAGGTGATGTTGCCGGTCAAGATGCTCTCTATTGTACATGAGTAGAAGTTCTTAAGGATCTTCTGGCTGACTTGGAACTTCCTTAGGCGCCTGAGGAAGTAGAGGCGTTGTCGTGCCTTCTTCACAACACTGTCAATGTGTGTGGTCCATGTCAAGTCCTCGGATATGTAGGCTCCGAGGTACTTAAAGCTGTTGACTCTCTCAACCGGTGCCCCGTCGATGCTGAGGGGGCTGTAGTCCTTGACCCCCGACCTCCTAAAGTCCACAATCATCTCCTTTGTTTTGCTGACGTTCAGGGAGAGGCTGTTTTCCTGGCACCATCCCGCCAGGACCTTGACCTCTTCCAGGTAGGCCCTCTCGTCGTTGGCAGAGATCAGGCCCACCACCACTGTGTCGTCAGCAAATTTGATGATTGTATTGCTACTCCGCTGAGCCACACAGTCGTGTGTGTACAGGGAGTAGAGGAGGGGACTCAGAACACAGCCCTGGGGGGCCCCTATGTTGAGGGTGATGGATGAGGAGGTGCAGTTGCCTGCTCTCACCACCTGGGGTCTGCCAGTCAAGAAGTCCAAGACCCACTGGCAGAGGTCATAGCCCAAGCCCAGGTCCCTGAGCTTGGCTATGAGTATGGAGGGGACTATGGTATTGAATGCCGAGCTGTAGTCGATGAATAGCATTCTCACATAGTTCCCCTGCCTCTTGTCCAGGTGTGATGCTGCTGTGTGCAGCACATGGGCTAGTACAGGAACTGTGAAACAAAATGAAAACGCTAACCATTGTATAACAATACCCAATCAAATAAGAAAATAATAATGATGAAATAATAATGATAATAATAAAAGATAAACTGTCCATTAAAATGTCATTAAAATATGGGGACAGCTTTGTTTGAGTACTTAGGATCAGCGCTGATCCCAAAAAATATTAGTTCACAGCATTAAGTTAAAAGGTAATTAGGTAAATAAATAAACACACAAAAATTACAATAAATGTATCCATTAGCAATTTTTACATTTGTACGTGGTTGGGTTTTCACATACTCATGTCGACGCATTATAATGCAATTTTACAGCCCTACAGTATATTGAACAACCGTCACAGTTGAAATTAACGCAGTATAATGCTGCGTTCCCCTCCTACTGTTCAAGCAGGAACCATTTGTACAATTGGAGGCTAGTTGGAGTTTGAACACAAGAGATCTCCCATAGAGTGCCATATGCTCCGCCACATGGACTCCACAATATGACTGTGTGTGTGTGTGTGTGTGTGTGTGTGTGTGTGTGTGTGTGTGTGTGTGTGTGTGTGTGTGTGTGTGTGTGTGTGTGTGTGTGTGTGTGTGTGTGCGTGTGTGTGTGTGTGTGACTGACTGTGTGTGTGTGTGTGTGTGTGTGTGTGTGTATTTGGTCCCAGACCCAGATCTGGCAGCAGCCCAGTATTTCTATGTGAAGAATGTAAACAGACGAGGCCTTTTGTGTGAGCTGATGGCGCTGGCCCCACACACACTAGTCCTGACACTCTCTCCCTCTACTGTACGCTGGCCCCACACACACTAGTCCTGACACTCTCTCTCTCTACTGTACGCTGGCCCCACACACACTAGTCCTGACACTCTCTCTACTGTACGCTGGCCACACACACACTAGTCCTGACACTCTCTCTCTACTGTACGCTGGCCCCACACACACTAGTCCTGACTCTCTCTCTCTACTGTACGCTGGCCCCACACACACTAGTCCTGACCCTCTCTCTCTCTACTGTACGCTGGCCCCACACACACTAGTCCTGACACTCTCTCTCTACTGTACGCTGGCCCCACACACACTAGTCCTGACACTCTCTCTCTCTCTACTGTACGCTGGCCCCACACACACTAGTCCTGACACTCTCTCTCTACTGTACGCTGGCCCCACACACACTAGTCCTGACACTCTCTCTCTACTGTACGCTGGCCCCACACACACTAGTCCTGACACTCTCTCTCTACTGTACGCTGGCCCCACACACACTAGTCCTGACACTCTCTCTCTACTGTACGCTGGCCACACACACACTAGCCCTGACACTCTCTCTCTACTGTACGCTGGCCCCACACACACTAGTCCTGACACTCTCTCTCTACTGTACGCTGGCCCCACACACACTAGTCCTGACACTCTCTCTCTACTGTAGACGCTGGCCCCACACACACTAGTCCTGACACTCTCTCTCTAACTGTACGCTGGCCCCACACACACTAGTCCTGACACTCTCTCCCTCTACTGTACGCTGGCCCCACACACACTAGTCCTGACACTCTCTCTCTACTGTACGCTGGCCCCACACACACTAGTCCTGACACTCTCTCTCTACTGTACGCTGGCCCCACACACACTAGTCCTGACACTCTCTCTCTACTGTACGCTGGCCCCCACACACACTAGTCCTGACACTCTCTCTCTCTACTGTACGCTGGCCCCACACACACTAGTCCTGACATGCCCTCTCTCTACTGTACGCTGGCCCCACACACACTAGTCCTGACACTCTCTCCCTCTACTGTACGCTGGCCACACACACACTAGTCCTGACATGCCCTCTCTACGCTGTCTTACATATACACACCCTAACACCCCCCCCCCCCCCCCCCCCCCCCCCCCCCCCACCCGGCAGGGATGTGAGCTTTCACTGTACAGTCAGGCTGAGGAGAAATGGCCTTTGAGGCTGCCTGCTACCTGTGGAGAATTAGGGCTCTATTGACGATGAGGCGATGCAGCGAGCTGCCTCCTGTAGAGGCTCCAGGGCTTAATACAAACACACACGCGCGCACACACACACACACACGCACACCACGCACACACGCACACACGCGCACGGACACACACACGGCTCCTTTATCCTTCGCTCTCATTCAGCTGCTTTCTTGTTGTGAGAGCCACCACTGAAGGCTTAACATGACATCATGCTTCCCTGGTATCTACGACAGACCATAATAATGCTTTGAACAGGCTCTCACAGTGATGAGGAGGGAGAGACACCAACCCACCTCCAGCACAGCCTATAAAAGGAGGTTTCACCTGTAAATACACACCATACACCGTCTATCTGGGGCGCGGAGTCTCAGGGAACGTTGTAAATATGACAAATATTGTTGTTGTATCTGGGTCATATATATATATTTATACGCAGAGGGAGCCGGGGAGGCATCTACCCACTTTGTTATTGTGTTCCACCCCAATTCCCTGTTGAGTCCCGTTGGTCTAAATTAACGACATCCCAAATTCCATGACCCAGAAACGGACGTCGATCGACATCCATTTGATAACATTTCATGCCAGGGACCCCTATCAGATTTGTTGTTGGTAGATATGATTTAGTATATAATAGCATAACTAACTATTGGTCGGTGGGGAGATAACAGTGGAGAGAGTGATCAAAATACATACATACATGCTCTCATGGCTTTCTTCTAGTGAATGAAATTAACCCTTGCACATAACTCTGCTTTGACATTTCTTTTACAGCTCATGTATGTTTTCAGTTGTAAAGTCAAATCCATATCACCGCTACTATCACACGACACTTCAACTTACCGTCTTTAGAAACTGACCTGGGGGCCTGTTTGAAAACAGTGTTCCTCTGAAAACCTAAAACAGAGTTATACGGTTCTTTGCCGGAGGTACTCAAATTACCCCCCCTGGAACCCCTTGGCGAGGTCCCCCATACCGCACGCCGATGACCCTGCTGACCTAGACGAGATGCTGTCATACCCACCCTGTTGATCCACGTGTTGACGGCGTCCCTCCGTGTCGTAGGGCGTCTCCACCTCAGGGTCACGGGGAGTGTAGTGGCGTATGCAGGCCATCACCTTGTCCACGCTTATCGCCTCCACCGTGTACGCCATCATCAGCGTGTCCATCATGGCCAGGTGGGCACTCTGCATGAAGGAGAGGGGAGAGGGGAGAGGGAGGGGAGAGGGAGAGGGAGAGGGAGAGGGGAGAGGGAGAGGGAGAGGGAGGAGAGGGAGAGGGAGAGGGAGAGGGAGAGAGAGAGAGAGAGGGAGAGGGAGAGGAGAGAGAGAGAGAGAGAGAGAGAGAGAGAGAGAGAGAGAGAGAGAGAGAGAAATTGTGAGATGAATATTGTGTACTTTCTCAGATGATCAGAGATAAAATGCCAGGTCTTGTCCTGTCCACCTTTCTTTTCTTCTCGTTGTGCTTGTAGGGCTCTGGTGCTTTAGGTACACGTTAGATGCAAGTAATCCATTCGATGGACTGCAGGGAAGAACGATACAGCATCAAAATTAAAGTGTAATTTTCAATTGACACTCTCAAAATAATTGTTATGTTACTTATTTCTAATCAATTGACGGACAATAAGCAAAAATGTGTCACAATTCACAATATCAAAACATCCCATGATACAATAACAATCAGATGAGACTTGCGTGAATGTATTCTCACACACACACACGCACACTCAGCTCTAGGGAGTGAAGTTAAGACCGCGTTTCCCTGACCTGTCAAGCCCTTTGAGGTTAGCAAAAAGACAGCAAGAAGGCACTGAGGCATTGATTTCAGGAGGAAGCCCTCTAGGGTTATAGTTATGACAGACCCACTGGTCATACTCGGCTAGGAGGTGGATGTTGTCGACCAGCATAAATATCTCGGTACCATCTTTGATAACACTTGAAGTTTGAGCAAAACACAGAAGCCATAATCAAGAAAGCACACCAACATCAATACTTCATCAGGAAACAGTGTTCATTCAGTGTCCAAAAACCCACCCTTAGTTACAAACCATCTCCAGTTACTTTGTGGATTAATACTACAAGTTTTCCTCTACTGTATATCTCGTCCGACAGCTCTCTGACTCTGCTTGGCTGTTCCCTTGTGACTGTTGCCCTGGAAACAACTGCGTCCGTCCCTGGTTGCACAACCCAGTTTGCTCACAGTGAATTCTAGCTACAGTATAGCAAGAATAGCACAACATATAAAAAATTACATATTCTAGGTAATTTAATTCAGATAAATCTTCATGAAGATCGGTATTTCAACCAATAATTGATACTAATGGAAATTCGATTGGTTTTCTAGTCATTTGGTTATTGAAAAAAGGAAGAAATAAGGCAAATTTGCAATTCCATTCCTGTGTGTATTTCCATTGAATGTGATATATTGAAACAAAGTCATTCATACATATCAGAGCTGTCAGAATACCATGTGATCCATTTTGCACACACAAATCCATCCAAAGCAGCACATAGGAGGCACTTGTCTTGGAAAATCCCTTTCATCACCATCACTTGGCTTCTGTTTGAAGTGTGTGTGCACATGTGTGCGTGTGTACACATTATGTGCATGTGTGCGTGTGTGTGTGTCCATGATGTCATAATATACTGAGGATCAGACCGGTCAGGAGGATGAAGTGACACCAGAAATCACTTCCTTGAAAGCCCCGTAATGACATGGTACACAGAGACTGGGGATATCCTACCCTGTAATCAGTGTCTTTTAGGTTTGGCCTCCTCTGCTCTAGTCTACAGGCTATACTGCTCGATGAAATCCCCTGTAGGACTCACCAGGAAACTGACTTCCAAATATTTATAGCTGCACGTCTGAATTATTATTTACGTTGCCTCAGCCTTTCCATGAGCTAACCCAAATTAATCAGCCGTAAACGTACAATGGCCCCCACTGCTATTGGCAGTGAGGCAATGGACCAGAGCGTGGTCAAAAGGAAACCCATGAAGGAACAGAGAGGCGCTTTGGGGAGCCCCTTCAGCTTTGGAGAGCCCCTTCGGTGGTGCTGTTTTCCATGTCTGCATTGTATCATTTCAGGCTAAAGGATTAGTACGAGAATGTTTTGAACGGCAAAGGTTTCGCGAAAGAATAGCGCGTGAGCTGCCAGGACCATGCTATGTATTTACGACCGCGGCAATGTGGTTTTCATAAGTGCCATAGAGTCATAATGCAACAGAATAGGTCCTACAGCATGTGCTAAGAACAGATAGCATGTGTGTTCATGTGTTGTCCTTGCAATCCTGCCTTTGCTGTGTAAACCTCCACCACCACCAACACATTCGTGTATTACATAATTGTATGTCTCCAACCTGGCAACCCTGCAATGATGCAACCTCCTTGCAACACAACCTATCCCTCCTCTTCATCCACGATCCTCCATTTAATAACACACTCCAGAGACGCTTCACATCACCCACAATTAGCCCCGTCTAAACACTGCACCAATAACACACACACACATCAGTAGACGCACTGAAGTGTAAACAACTCAGGTTGAGACTCGTACAAAAAGGCCAAGGGACGCGACAAGTCAATGGCCTCTTTTCCCCTCCCTGCGTGTGCCAGCAGGCTGAGATCCAGATCAATATCCCGTCACTGCCTGCACCGGGACACAGTGGCGCTAAGGGAAGGACTAATCTAGTTCACTAGAACACAGACGTAATCTCCTAATCTCACTGGACGATAGAGAGGCAGGCACTGTGGACGACCTGTGGACGACTACTATAGCTTCTGTCAGTTACTGTATCAGAGATGGCCCGATAGAAACAGCAACGAATCATAAGCTGTTGGGGCAGGGGTGGCCAGAGATGGTGTAGTCAGCATATATATATATATATATATATATATATATATATATATATATATATATATACAAAAAATCTGAAATAATATAATGATAATTAAATAAAATATTAAGATATATATATAATATATATATATTTTTTTTAATGTATTTATTGAAAGGATAAACCCCTTGCGATGAACCATCTCGTTTTCGAGGGGGTCCTAAAGTCCTAATGAATAAACAAAGAAAGAAAAGGGATCAATCTGAAGGTGTTGGTGGAGAGTGTTATGATTGTGAACCCTCGAGACCAGAAAGGCATGGCTGTCGAGGTTTGCGCTCACATTGTTGACTCGCACTTCAAAGTGGTTTACTCGGTAGGGTAGTAGACACATCGCCACCGTAGACCCCTGAGTCACCTTGGTCCCACTTGCTGGAGCGTGGCAGGTGTAGCCAGACGCAGAGCAGCACTACGCTGGCGACAGAACAGAACGGGCTCCATTGTAGCCGCCGTTCTGAACAAAGAGAAGAAAAAAATCCTACTCTACAAAGAGTCATCCACTTCAAAGGTATACCGTAATACTGTAATATAACTGGATTTGTACTGAGTCAACATTGTGGATGGACGGTAACATGGACACTGTGAGAGAGTCACATGGCCATCTGTAAATGTCACATCAAAGCTGGAGGGAGGGAGAGAGGCTGCGGCAGCTGGATGGAGTTGGGTGGTGGACAGAGGGGAGGGGGGGGCAGGAGAAGGCAAGGAGGAGAGGAGGTAGATTCTCGTTAACCTCAAAAGGAGAGGTTAGCCTTTTTTCCACTACAGTAGGCCAGTCTGTCCCCTCGAATGAGACCCTTTCTTATCCAAATATCAATATAATATAACATCATTATACTGTACCCTTATTGCAAGCTTCCAAGAGCTTTTATTACGATACAGATAATGACAGCTATCCCTTTGACTGCTGATGCTTACTGCCATAGCACATGATTGTATGCACACACACAGACTCCCCTGAACTCTCTCTCTCTCACGTGCGCATTATGTGGATGCACACACACACACACACACACACACACACACACACACACACACACACACACACACACACACACACACACACACACACACACACACACACACACACACACACACACACACACACACTTTTACGTCTTTTCATTTAAGCTGATTGTATCTATAAATCCTCTATTGATTTTTCTGGCGGTAAGAAGATGCTCCTTCATAGCCAATACCCTGTGTTTAATTATTGCCCGCTACATCACTGGCGCAGTGTGTTTTCCACCCGGGGAGAAGAGACAGTTCATCTTCAATACGGCTCTTTTGGAAAGAGGAGAAAAGAGGCCGAGCTGGAAAATCATCCACTGGAGAAACGCAGTTGATTAATAAACGCAGAACAATAGAAGGGTCCGATACGAACCAGCTCACGGGGGACTGTGGGTGCTGTGACCCTCTGACCTCACCACTCACTCTTGTCAGAGTCAACTATGATGCCCCTTTTTGTGTCAAGCTAAAAGGTTTTTGAGGCTGCTTCCTCATCAGCTATTTTGTATGGACATGTGAGGCTTGCTTAAATGTTCCCTTAAAGTCTGTGGAAATTCTCTGCATGACTGGAGTGAAATGCCTTCTGACGGTGAGGTCTACTACACCTAGCCTAACCAGCCTGTTGGAGACATGTCTCCCCTCAGTACTCTGGTGAGGTCTACTACACCTAGCCTAACCAGCCTGTTGGAGACATGTCTCCCCTCGGTGCTCTGGTGAGGTCTACTACACCTAGCCTAACCAGCCTGTTGGAGACATGTCTCCCCTCGGTGCTCTGGTGAGGTCTACTACACCTAGCCTAACCAGCCAGTTGGAGACATGTCTCCCCTCAGTGCTCTGGTGAGGTCTACTACACCTAGCCTAACCAGCCTGTTGGAGACATGTCTCTCCTCAGTGCTCTGGTGAGGTCTACTACACCTAGCCTAACCAGCCTGTTGGAGACAGATCTCCCCTCAGTGCTCTGGTGAGGTCTACTACACCTAGCCTAACCAGCCAGTTGGAGATATGTCTCCCCTCAGTGCTCTGGTGAGGTCTACTACACCTAACCTAACCAGCCTGTTGGAGACAGATCTCCCCTCAGTGCTCTGGTGAGTCTACTACACCTAACCTAACCAGCCTGTTGGAGACATGTCTCCCCTCAGTGCAAGCTTTGCTGAGGGAAGAGCAAGTCAGGGTTTTCACCAGAACAAAGCGGTGTCACAGAACGCTTGATGACCCCGTGTTGCACGTTCTTGAAAATAACTAAAGACCACCAAATAATGTATCCGAGTAGTGGGATGATTGAGAGTGACTGTAGTGGGATGATTGAGAGAGAGACTGTAGTGGGATGATTAAGAGTGACTGTAGTGGGATGATTGAGTGACTGTAGTGGGATGATTGAGAGAGAGACCGTAGTGGGATGATTAAGAGTGACTGTAGTGGGATGATTGAGTGACTGTAGTGAGAGGAATGAGAGTGAACGTAGTGGGATGATTAAGAGTGACTGTAGTGGGATGATTGAGTGACTGTAGTGAGAGGATTGAGAGTGAACGTAGTGGGATGATTGAGAGAGACTGTAGTGAGATGATTGAGAGTGACTGTAGTGGGAGGATTGAGAGTGACTGTAGTGAGATGATTGAGAGTGACTGTAGTGGGAGGATTGAGAGTGACTGTAGTGAGATGATTGAGAGTGACTGTAGTGGGAGGATTGAGAGTGACTGTAGTGAGATGATTGAGAGTGACTGTAGTGGGAGGATTGAGAGTGACTGTAGTGAGATGATTGAGAGTGACTGTAGTGGGAGGTTTGAGAGTGACTGTAGTGGGATGATTGAGAGTGACTGTAGTGAGAGGATTGAGAGCGACTGTAGTGGGAGGATTGAGAATGACCGTAGTGGGATGATTGAGAGAGACCGTAGTGGGATGATTAAGAGTGACTGTAGTGAGATGATTAAGAGTGACTGTAGTGGGAGGTTTGAGAGTGACTGTAGTGGGAGGATTGAGAGTGACTGTAGTGGGATGATTGAGAGTGAACGTAGTGGGGGGATTGAGAGTGACTGTAGTGGGATGATTGAGAGTGAACGTAGTGGGGGGATTGAGAGTGACTGTAGTGGGAGGATTGAGAGTGACTGTAGTGAGATGATTGAGAGTGACTGTAGTGGGAGGTTTGAGAGTGACTGTAGTGGGATGATTGAGAGTGACTGTAGTGAGAGGATTGAGAGCGACTGTAGTGGGAGGATTGAGAATGACCGTAGTGGGATGATTGAGAGAGACCGTAGTGGGGGGATTGAGAGTGACTGTAGTGGGATGATTGAGAGTGAACGTAGTGGGGGGATTGAGAGTGACTGTAGTGGGATGATTGAGAGTGAACGTAGTGGGGGGATTGAGAGTGACTGTAGTGGGATGATTGAGAGTGACTGTAGTGGGATGATTAAGAGTGACTGTAGTGGGAGGATTGAGAGTGACTGTAGTGGGATGATTAAGAGTGACTATAGTGGGAGGTTTGAGAGTGACTGTAGTGGGATGATTGAGAGTGACTGCCAGACTGGCACAAAACATGAACAACACATACTCATGTGTCCTCGCACAGAGGATATACATGCAAAATATAGACCTGACTCCACTCAGCTGGTCTCACTCTTTATGGACACAGATAAAATAACTTTAGTTATGCTACATGCATGCCTTGAGCAAGTCTGCATCAGGCTGATGTGACATACCATTGTTGTGTGTGACATACCCAGAGGGTGATGTCTGCCCGCCACGGGCACTGAGACCAAGCCCTGGCAGCATGTCACACTCATCCACTGGCTCCTGGTCAAGTCCTGTATGTCCTATAACAGGGGTTCTCAAACTTTTTTATACCACAACCCCATTTTATTTAGGATTTTTTTTGACGACCCCACACTTAATGTACCGCGTAATTTCAACGTGGAAATAAGGAATATCAAAATAAAAGCACATGTTGTTTAAAAAATGCAGCACTATGTTATCAATGAAATGAATGAATATTATCAACAAAAGCAATGGAATTGTTTCTGTATACACATTTATAAAACAAGGCATATTTAGCCAAAATATGTTGCCAGAACATGAAAAGAAAATGCGCTCACGTGCGCTTTGGCAGAGATCCGCTTCTACTCTGAAAATCCGCACTCAGAGATATGTTGATGCGAAGGGGACGCGCTTTATCAGCACAGCATTACACAACACTGGGTACTCGTTCCGGACTGATATCCAGAACTTTGCGAGGGCCTGTCCAGTGTCCAGTGAACTTGACGTTCAGTAGCTCGTCACACGAAAGATCATTGAGCGCCTCCTGCATTCTGTTCCCACAACAAGCCATTAAGCTGAGTAAATACCCCCAAATCTCCGCTGATTATCCTGGAGTGCCACTAACGGAGTTTCCAGCTCATTATCAGCACATTTCTCTGCCAATGTGTTGTTTTTGTCTACAAGGAAAATCTGCGCTTCTTCTCCGAGTTAACAAAGGCGAACACTCTGCCACCTCACTTCAGTGTGGTATAGCAGCGGTTATGCGCAGAGAGCCCATTTCATTGCGGCCAACCAGCAACGCTTCTGACAACAAACCTATCCATTGCGAGTCCAGATTACACACAAAAGACCAGACCCCCCTCCCGTGATTATAAATGCGCAGGGTGTAGTGAGATGTGTATTGGAATACGTGTGTCGGCCTCCATTGATGAAGGGGCGAGACATGGCAAATACACACAGATCCTTTTTTTTTTGTTGCCAATGCGTGACCCCACTGTCACCTACCCGCAACCCCACTTTGGGTCGCAACCCGTAGTTTGAGAACCGCTGTCCTATAAGATCCTCATTCTTACCTACAAATCCCTCCATGCCCCCCCAGTACCTATCTGACCTGCCCCCCCCCCCCCCCCCCCCCCCCCACCCCTTGGAGGCTGTGATCCTCGGACACGGATCTGATCTCAATCCTTCACACCCGCATACAAACTTCTGGGGACAGAGCCTTCAGTGTGGCGGCCCCCACCCTCTGGACCTCTCTCCCGCTCTGCCACATCCTTGGGAGTCCTTCAAGACTGCCCTGAAAACACACCTGTTCACGAAGGACTACGGCCTCTAGTCGTCTCCCTGTCCTATTGTTATTATTATTTATTCTGCTTATGTCTTATGTGTCTTTTTTGTTGCTTTGTGTCCTTGGGTTTCTTGATTAGCGTCGATACAGTTTCCCCTTTGGCTGAGCGGTAGAGGTTCCCATGCGAGGGACCCGCAGGTTCAAACCCAGGTGGGTTACACATCGTGTGATCGGACCCGTGAACAGAGATCAGCTTTTTTTAATATTCAGATCTAATTTGACTACTTTCTACTATTACCCTGCTCATACATGTACCTCCCCCCCCCCCCCATGCTGCTATGATGCCAGAATTTCCCCAAGGGGATTATTAAAGGTATCCAAAGAGAGTTTTTGACAACTAGTAGCTGAAATTGGCGCTATAGAGCACGGCAGGAGGAAAGGGCCCTCAGAAAACTGTGTATCACGTGTTCTTCCAGCATGCGTGCGAGGACGCACATGCACGCCACAAGCAGAGTGTACTGGAGGCGTATATACATGCCCTTGTGCTTCAATTTGATTGGTCTACTCTATACGATCTCCCTCGAAATATAACAATCAATCCAAGGAGGTCAGACTCATTACAACTTCACCAAAAAGTGAAACTCAACACAGATACAAACATTGCGAGAGCAAAGAAAACGGCGAAAATGGACTTTGCAAAGGTTATTATGAGGAAATTAATTCAGCTTGTAGACTAGAGAACAGAACTCTGTATATTTGGGTGGTAATGTGAATATGAACAAAAGCAAGCTGTTACAAGAAAACTCCATTGGGTACTTTGAATACAGGCCATTGAAACATATGAGTGTCTATTTCAGGACTCTTTCAGCTTTTAGGGCTCCCTTGGGTCTGAGGAGTATCTTCGGGAAGGAACCTCCGTCTGTGTGAGCATTAAGCAAAGCCGTGCAACAAAAGCTGGGCCGCATTTATCAAGGCTCAGTCGGTATTTGTGAGCACACACATCTCTCTCCTGAAGCTAGAAAACAGAGAGAGAGATAAGTGAGTTCTTACACCCAAATGAGGTTTATTGCATTAGCATTGCTAGAAGATCTGAACCAGAATTAAAAATGAATTTATTCATTCATGCAGCAGCCTCAGGTTTTACACAGATTAGAGGGTTCTGGAGGGTTCTTTCTCTGATGTCTAGCTTTAAGAGAGGGCGGTGCATGTTCACAAATACTGACTGGACTGTCTCGGGGGCCGGGGCACAGGAAGAACATTATGTGGAAGATACATATGAAGAATATGTGAATTCTTAAAAAGATTTCAACTTGACAACATAAACATTCTAAATTAACCCAGGTTTATTTCTTGTTGCAGTGTTTGTTAATATCAATAGATAACAGGAAATAAACTTGGGAATTTACATTTAAATGCCATGTAGATAAACTGAGTTAGAAGGTTTTTCTATGTTTAGCAGGGTAGACGCCTACAGCTCAAGCTGTTGAATTAATTAATCAGTATTCCTATTAGTAAAAGTGTGATAAATATGCCTAGGATCCTTCATACACAACCACATTGTGGTCCCATTGTGGCCTACTCTATGATTGATTGTTTGATTTTATTTCCGTGTCATGCACACAAAGTACCCAACCCTCATGTGTTTATAAGACACCAAAACTACTGTTGCAGTGTTCCATTATTATATTACACATTACATTTCATTATATAAATACGGATTACATAAATACAGATTACAGCTCTGTTTTAAACAAAGTATTCTGCCTTCTCTCTCAAGCTGGACAAAATAAAATCTGCTACAAAAAAAGGCTCCCTTCCTGAAGCACAACTCCATTTTACTAAAAAGTCCTTCCCTTACATCCTCGTAAACAGGACAGTAAAACAAAAAGTGAACCTCATCCTCAGTTTCACCTCTAACTCACACACCACACAAAGTCTATCCTCCTCTGGGGTGGCATTACATCTGCCTGTCTCTAGGGCTCGTGGTAATGTCCCTCTCCTTAGGGACGAGGCTGAGAGAAAAGGTCTGAACTCCTTTCCCTTATGAATAAGGGAAGGTTGCAGTGATCCAATATTAGCTAAAAGGTGATGTAATATTGAGCAGTGGTCTGTTTTTAAAATCATCAAAGCTCTTCTCTGCCAGACATCCAAACGGCCTCTCAGCCAGGACTCGTGTCTAAATGTGAAGTCTATCTAGCTCAAGGTAACTTCACACCTACTCAGCCCGACATGGAAAAGCACTCAACTTTCCATCTCTTCTGTCTCTTTTTCCCCACGGCACGCAGGACTGCTGCCGGGGGCCGCCTATGTGTGGCAAATTGGACTCACCCACTCACAGTTCACTCACCCACCCACCCACTCACCCACTCACCCACCCACCCACCCACCCACTCACCCACTAACTCACGGACGATCTGGCAGGGACGTTTTGAAGGACTCATGTGCAGGCAGGTCTGCGTGGGTGTCATGCTTGTTTTGGAGGCCACTGTAGGAGCAGTCAAGTATGAGAGAAAAGGTTTGAACTTCTTTCTTTAGAAGGCTATTTATATGATATTTCTGCTTTATTTGAAAGTGAGGACAGAGGTGGGAAAGAGGGAAAGCGGGAGAGAGAGAGATGTTTGTATGTTTATTATCACTGAAGTACCAATACAACTTCAATTAATAGCCTAGGCTTTTATTTATTTTTATCAGCATGTAAAATGTGCCACAAGAGGAGATAACACACTAGACAAGGTCTACTCTAATATTAAGCTGGGCTACAGAGCCAAAGCACTAGCCCATCTAGGTCAGTCAGACCATGTATCCCTGCTTTTAATCCCATCCTACACCCCCATTAGAAAGAGTGCCCCGGCCATACCAAAGACAGTTAAAACCTGGCCGGTAAGCGCCACCCCACAGCTGCAGTCCTGTTTTGAGAACACCATCTGGGAGGTCTTTGAACATGAAGACCTGGAACTGTACACCTCATCAGTGCTGGGATACATCAAGCACTGCATAGACTGTCACCGTGGACAAACGTATCCGGGTCTATCCCAATGCGAAGCCGTGGATGACGGGAGAGGTGCAGCGTCTGCTCAGAGAGAGGGACACCGCCTTCAGGTCTGGTGATAAGGAGCTATACAGCACTGCCAGAGCCAACCTGAAGCGAGGTATCAGGAGGTCCAAGGCCGACTACAAAGGGAAGATTGAGGACTGCTTCCAGAGCAACAACACCAGACAGGTATGGCAGGGGGTCCAACAGATGACCAACTACAAACCCAGCCACTCCTCAGCCAACGAGGGTGACCCTCAGCTGGCAGAGAAGCTGAACTCCTTCTTCGCACGATTCAAAGCGAGGCCGACGAAAACATCCACACTGCACATCAACGCCACCTCCGAGGCGGTGCCGACAGAAGCAGCCTCACCACACTCACCAGTCCTCAGCAGCATCATCCTCACGGAGCACGAGGTGAGACGCACACTGAAGGGAGTGAACCCTAGGAAAGCGGCGGGGCCGGACGGTGTCGTGGGACGGGTGCTGAAAGACTGCGCTGACCAGCTGACGGGGGTCTTCACTAAGATCTTCCACCAGTCCCTGTCCCAAGCCATCGTCCCACCCTGCCTGAAAACCTCCATAATCATCCCGGTCCCAAAGAAGAACTCCATCAGTTGCCTGAACGACTACCGTCCAGTCGCACTCACCTCGCTACCCATGAAGGTCTTTGAAAAGACACTCAAGTCCCACATCATCTCTAGCCTCCCACCCGGACTAGACCCCCACCAGTTTGCATACAGAGCCAACAGGTCCACGGAGGATGCCATCGCCACAACTCTCCACTCTACCCTGTCCCATCTGGAGAGAGGGGGGGGGCTACGCACGGCTGCTCTTCGTGGACTTTAGCTCTGCATTCAATACCATCCTGCCTGACAGACTAGTGCCCAAACTCATGGATCTTGGACTAAACTATCCCCTCTGCCGGTGGTCCAAGGATTTCCTGTCTGACCGCCCCCAGAGGGTCAGGAATGGATAGGCCCCCACACCTCCACAGCCATCAGCACCGGATCCCCCCAGGGCTGCGTGCTGAGTCCCCTTTTTTACTCTATTTACACTAGAGTTGTTCCGATACCGATACCAGTATCGGAAATGCCGCCGATACTGCCTAAAATGCTGGTATCGGTATCGGCAAGTACACGTGAATTGTAGCCTCCGATCCCATGATGTAATTTATCTCCTGCCGAGTCCTGCGGAGAGTGAGGATTATAAAATGAACATGTTTTAAAGTGTGATGCTGTGTCATTTTAACAGCAGATACACTTTCTTAAATTCCATTGTCCCCGACAGTGCTGGTGTGACGGGGAGCTCGGACGGGATGTGTTTTGCTGGTGTTATGATAGCATTAGCTGGAAAGATAGCTAGTTGGAACAACATCCACTTTAACGTTACATTTACATTTACATTTACATTTAGTCATTTAGCTGACGCTTTTATCCAAAGCGACTTACAAGTTCTGTACGACAAGCCATCAGGAAGGGCACAACTCTATCAGCTGAGCAACAATGTTCATCAAAGTGTTGAGTGCTACAGTGTAGGTTAGTTTATTAGGACAAGTGCATGACAGTACGGTTAGTTAGGGTTAGATTTTTTTTTTTTACATCAAATCAGATGATCGCCTGTCCTTTCTCCAGGACCTAACACTGTCCGTGACCGGCTATCAACAATAATGCACCCACGGTGAATTGTATAAGTAGCTACTGACTAGCGTTAGCTGACTATTACTAACGTTATCAAATGTCAATGCGGGAAGACGAGCTAGGTCAGTTAGCTTAGCTTGATAACGTTACCGTGTCTAAAGTTGGTGCTATTCACATAATCCAGCAATAATGGCTGCAGACCTGCAAGCAAAGTACAGCAAGTGCCAAAGGATAAGAGTCTGAGGCGGAGTTTCAAAAGAGAATGTTGAATATTTATTTTGCATCAAAAATCACAACATGAACGTTCTATCTCCCACTAGCTTACAGACTGAATAGGGTATATCTGCAGAGCCACTGAGTAGCGAGTGCAACACCGTTTAATGTCCGTGTGGATCATTGGAGTAGGGTATATCTGCAGTGCTGCAGCCCATACTCATTGATTAATAATACTAATACAAATCTATACAATCACCTGTTGTTGAATAAATACCATTACTTTCTAGTTATGACTAAAAAAACAGTATAACAGTATCTGTAAAAAAAAAAAAAAAAAAAAAAGTATAATTTATATAATAATTTTTTTATTTTTATTTTTTTTATGTATGCACTGGTATCGGATAAATATCGGTATCGGCCGATACCCAAAGCTTAGGTATCGGAATCGGATCGGAAAGGGAAAAATGGTATCGGAACATCTCTAATTTACACCCACGACTTCACCGCAGTCCACCCCAGCAACACCATCATCAAGTTCACTGACGACACCACCGTGGTGGGCTGCATCTCAAAAGGCGACGAGACCGCGTACCGCGATGAGGTAGAGCAGCTGTCAGCCCTGTGCAAAATCAACAACCTGCAGCTAAATAAGCTAAAAACCCAGGAGATGATCGTGGACTACAGGAGGAATAAGACCGACATACAGCCCCTGTACATCGACGGTGGATGCGTGGAGAGAGTCTCGGTCATCAAATTCCTGGGCGTCCACCTGGAGGATGACCTGACTTGGAGAACCAATACCAAGGCGATCGTGAAAAAGGCACAACAGAGACTCTACTTCCTGAGAATACTCAGGAATGACCACCTCAGACAAGACCTGCTTGTGTCCTTTTACCGCTGCTCCGTGGAAAGCATCCTCACCTACTGCATCATCATCATCATCATCAAACCTTTATTTGAATAGGCAGGTTAATTAAGAACAAGTTCTTATTTTCAATAACGGCCTATTTGGGGGTAAAAAGCCCCCTAGGGGAAAGGGGATGGGGGATAAAATCAAATAAATAAAAATAAAACACAAAGGAACATTATTAAAAAGGCAGGACATACATACAGAGCAACAACTGAACTGAACAACAACTGGCGGACAACAGAACAATAGTGGCAGCATGGTGTTAGCACATGGAGAAGCATCAACGTGTGGTTCCTCAGCTGCACAGCCGCAGAGAGGAAGGCGCTTCAGAAGGTCGTCAATTCGACCCAGAAAATCATCGGCTGCCCTCTCCCCTCACTGGAAGAACTATACAACTCCTGCTGCCTTAAGAAGGCAGTCAAAATACTGAAAGACCCACACCACCCGGGCAACAAACACCTCATATGGCTGTGCTCGGGCAGGCGTTTCAGCGTCATGCCCACCCAGACTAACAGACTGAAGTTTAGTTTTTATCCCAGGGCCATATGTGCACTAAACTCAGCTAAAATTTAAAACAACAATCTCCCCTGCACCCCCCCCCCCCCCCCCCCACGCACACACACAACACTAAGGGATAGTGCAATTATCTTTTACACCCCCCTGTTTATGTTTATGTTATGTCTATTTATGCCTTACTCTTGTTTTTATATTTAATACTGTGTTTAGGACTGTGTTTTTATGATCTAGGACTGTGTGACGGCTAGCACCTAGGGCTGCATTTTAAATTTTGTTGTAACACTGTAACAATGACAATAAAGATCATTCTATTCCATCTATATGGGACAGACCTTTAATTCCCTCTGCGCAAAGATGAGAAATATCCAATTGTTATAAATAGAAATATCCTAAATAAATTGGTATTCATCTACTAATCCCATGGATTATTTAATTATCAACACTGCACCAGATCCCCAGATAGTGCTTAGGGAAATATGGCTGATGAGACTTAGCTCCTGCTCTTTCCATGTAATGCAGTGATTAATGATGATTAAGTCAGCTTGGATACCAAGCTTGATGGTGACGTGCTAAATGACAGAAATGTGATTAAATAAAGATGTGGTGACATCGTGGTGGCTCAGAAGGTAAAGCCACTTAACATGTACATTATACCGTAACAAAAAACTGCTTTGCAGCGTCAATGGCAACCAGATAAACAATGAATGTAGGATAGGCTTCTAATTGAGACCTGCCTTTAGTATGACTACTACCATACTGTCTTTACACCTGTATAACATTATACTACAACTCTGTACATACACCTGATTAGCACTACACTCAGTTGTACTCATTTGTATATTTTTGTACCCAGTTTATCACCTGTACATTGTATATTGCTGTTGCACTTTACTGCTGCATTTGCACTCTGGTTGGATGCCAAACTTCTTTTCATTGTACTATACTTGCTGTATAATGACGATACATTTTAATCTAGTTTCATCTAATCTAATCATCTAGTAGTCAAAACGCGTAAAAACACCCGGCCTTTATTTGGGACAGGTCACAGGCGTCTGCCGTTTATTTGGGACTCTGCTTCTATTTGAAGTTTTACTGTAGTTGTGATCCTGACTGACGATTGACGAATCACTAGTTGAGCCAGTAATACAGCATTTCCCACGGAGGATTATCACAAGCACAGCACAGCAATTATGTGTTGGACAAATTCCACCACTGGGCATCAGAAGTTACAGTGAAAATTGATTTCTCTGTCTGTCTCTTGCTCTCTTGCTGTCATTTCCTTTTGAAATAGAGGAGATGGAATTACTCCTTTGAGAGTGAGCCCAGATGCAGGCGAACGCATAGGCAGGCACACATGCGCACGCACACACACGCGCACACACACACATGCGCGCACACACACACACACAGACACACACACACAGCGTCTGGCATTGGCAGTGGCCTTAAACGGCAGCTTACCCTCCCCCATATTCCAAACCCAACCCAACAATTATACGGAAACCTCAAAGCTAACCTTAGAACTCTATCTAGGGACAAGATCGCTCCTTACCACCACTCAGCCCTGACCTACTCAGCACACACTAGCCTTCCGGAACTGACCTTCCCTGGGGATAGGCTTAAACACTAGCCTTCTGGAACTGACCTATACCCTGGTGAAGGATGTCTATGTTTTTCAATGTGTATATAAAGTAAAATATTGGTGGATGACAGCATCTACTTATAGCCATCTCAGAGGAGGAGGACGACAGAGAGAGT
Source organism: Notolepis coatsorum (assembly GCF_963971535.1). Classification (NCBI taxonomy): domain Eukaryota; kingdom Metazoa; phylum Chordata; class Actinopteri; order Aulopiformes; family Paralepididae; genus Notolepis; species Notolepis coatsorum. The sequence continues at coordinate 198,954,443 of NC_140166.1, forward strand.
TAGTGTGTTAGCAGCAGACTAATACAGAGCCCAGGGCTTCGAGGTCGTTTGGCAGCTTGTTAAACATAAACACTGATAAGGACTGAGCAGGCAGAATGGTCAGAGAGAACTATGGAGAGGTTGACATCAATAGAACGGACGTTTAGTGTGTGTTAAAGGTGAACAGCAGTTGTCATGACAGCGTGTCACATAGCAACGAGAAGAGGGGCCGGGCCTGTCGTTGCTATGGCGAGAATAATATAATGTGAGTTTCTTCCGGGTGTAAGTTAGATTCAGATACGAGGCACAGACGAGAAGAAGCTTGATCAGAAACTTTTAAACGATCCCCCCCTGCTTTTGGATAACAGCTAGGTCGCGACGACCACCGAGCGGGGTGAAAGGAGAGATCATTAGAATAATGAATTTAGTTTCTTCCAATTTCGTATTTCCAATTCTTCCCTCCCCTGTCTTGAACGTTGCTAGACTATGCCTCCCACTGGTCGGCTGTAGTGAGGATAGAAGCCTTGCATCACGTGTCCCCTCCGGTACACGAGGAGGCAGCCTGTTGCATCTTTTCACCGCAGCAGCTCGAACTCTCAGTGGCGAGGAGTAACGAGTGGGAGTCGCTGTCCACAACGTCCAATCCCCACCCACAAGCTTTCCCACCCTCTAACACTGCCAATTGTGTTAGTATGACGGCCGGCCAAGCCGGTAGCAACGCAGAGAGCTGGGCTCGATACCAGCATCTCCTGAGTTAGTGGCGAGCGCCTTGCCCACTGCGCCACTCAGCCGCCCTTTCCCAAATACTTTTCAAGGACAATACAGAACTGGTTTCCATTTGATTACGAGGCTTTGTTTATGGAATAAACAACGTTTTCCAAGAAAAATATCACGTTGCCAGTGTCGAATTCTCATGATTACGGATTGCATATAAGGGGGATGACCACGATGTACAGCCAGTATGAGAAGGTCGAGAGATAAACACAACGCAGAAACTACACGAACACAGATGAAGAGGTGATACTGGCTAGGGGTGGGACAATACATCGATCCAGATCGATATATCAATCTATTATCAATAATCAAATAGGATCGATGCAACGTAAAAAGATCGATTCATATTGCGATACTCTTTGAAAATCCCATGTGTCGTATCCGCTCGGCTCGGATCTACAGCACACAGCAGTTGCGTCTAGAGCGTCACTAGAGCAAGACTAGTGTGCCTATTCTGTGACCCAAAACATGTCCCTGCTGTTGTATTCCGCAACGGGTCCAATGCATCAAACCTGCTTTGCAATCCTCGCCACTCCATTATGCCCACGTCGCGTTAAAGATCTAAGATAACGTTACGTTAGCGTAAGCTAACAAGCTAACCCAGAGCCATAGGCAGAGAGAAGTGGGGACTGGGAAGGAGGGTGCATTCTCGGGATAGCCCCACTAACAGGATCTGGCCGGTGCTGCACCTTCGGACTCCCAATATGCCTTTTCCAGCCAAAATACAGCTCTGTGACAGTGAATAGGATATTAATATCGAAAAAAAAGAAAAACGAACCAAAAACAGTGAACAGGAGGTCTATTTGTATTAAAAACAATAGATTGTTTTTCATTTAAATGTCTGGAAGAGCTCAAAAATAAAAATGTCAAATGATATTTCCATTGCCTTTTTTTTGGTTGATTTAAAATGTTACTGATTGTGTTAAATGGGCATATAATATCGTCTCATATCGATCGCAGGCACCTGAATCGAATCGTATCGTGGCAGACTGTGTGATATCTAGGGATGGGTACCGAATTCGGTACTTTTGAGGTACCGAACCGAAACACGTCGGTACTACCGAGTATCGAATCAAGTGAGAAACCGAAAAAAAAATAAAAAAAATATTTTTTATTAATTTTTGAATTGCTTTGTGCGTGTGAATGTTGACATGAAAAAAAAAAAAAAAAAAAAAAAAAAAAAAAAAAATATAAAAAGTTTTTTTTTTTTTTTTTTTTTTTTTTTTTTTTTTTTTTTAAAGTACCGAAAAAAGGTACCGTTGGGTACCGGTATCGATTCACAGGTACCGGTACCGGTATCGGTTCAAATGTGAAAGGTACCCATCCCTAGTGATATCGGATAATATCGTATCGTTGTCCAAAGAATCGATATCGTATCGTATCGTGATGAAACTGGTGATTCCCACCCCTAATACTGGCTGATTATGGTCGAAATCTAACACTGGGGATAGGCTTAAACACTAGCCTTCTGGAACTGACCTACCCTGGGGATAGGCTTAAACACTAGCCTTCTGGAACTGACCTACCCTGGGGATAGGCTTAAACACTAGCCTTCTGGAACTGACCTACCCTGGGGATAGGCTTAAACACTAGCCTTCTGGGACTAACCTACCCTGGGGATAAGCTTAAACACTAGCCTTCTGGGACTGACCTGGGGATAGACTTGTACACTAGCCGTCCAGCACTGATCTGGGGATAGGCTTCAACACTAGCCTTCCAGCACAGCATCAATTTCCCCATAGTATATACTTCCCTGAGAGATTGAAGGGATTACGCATGTGAGCAGCCGACCAATCTTTTACCATGTAATTTTCATAATAGGGAGATAAGTTGGGGGGAATGTTCTCTGAGCTAATAGCTACTAATCTTACACAAAATCCTTCATATATCTAATAAGAAAAGGTTTCTTAGTATAATAAGCTCACTACTGTATGTCTTTACAGTGGATCAAACACAAGAGCTGTTAACATGGCTGCACATTGTTCAAAAACACAAGCAGTCTTTTCCGGTGTCCATGTTTTCTTCATGTGTGACAGCACTTTTGACTCCCTAACAAACATGCTCCTCACCGGTAATCATCACTGTGACTCATTGGCCTCTGAACAGGAGTTGCACCAGCTGTCGGGGACAACAAGGTCGACATCTTATTTCCTATCATGTGTTCTTTAAAGACGTTGTGAGGCCTCTGGATAAACAAGCGAATGTTTATTCAGGGTTGAGGGAAGTGCACTGTGAAAAGAAGCGGGCATTCCTAAGACGGCTGACCCCTGGCCTCAGCACTACGCTGCTCCAAACACCTGGACGAGACAAATGCTCCGAGTCAGAATCACTTTGTGTTCAGCAAATACAAAACAAGGATTTAGGGCCAGGCATGCACCGATACCACTTTGTCACTGCCAATGTCAATCCTGAGTGCTAGACATGGCTAATGATCTGATCTATTAGTTTTACTGTACATTATTACAGAATTAGTTTGTAGTAGTTTGGGGTCGTTGGCCAAAATTCACCATATCCACCCAATTTGTGAACAGGGTGGGAAGGAATCCCATCCTGAGTGCGACATAAGAGCAAAATGGCCACCGTGTGAATATGGTCAATTGATTGAGATATAGTCAGATACATTTTTCACCATTAGAGACATCTACCATTTCTCTATGTGTCAGAAATGCTGAAAATGTAATGGCTTTGCTTTGATTTCTGACGTGACCCCTGGTATCTGGGTTTAGTACTGGGAAATTCTCCCGGTATCAACACTGTGTTATGGTATAGATTACCTGGTATCTGCCCCATATCTGATATCAGTAGACTTATCTGTATCAGTACTAGTACTCCCTAGCCTGATCTCCTCTGTAGAAAGTTAACATCGGTATCGGCCAGATAAGTCCAGTATTGGTCGGGCTCTACTTGATAGTTGAGTTGTGGTGGGGAACCATTACCTGAAGCAGATAAAACACAGATGTTAACCGATGCTACACCTGCAAGCTACTGTAGACAAAAACATCTCAAAACCTTCATTCCAAACGTTATTAACATGGACAGAGAGCAGAACATGTCATATCTACGACTATGACTACTTTCATGTTTGTTGACATTTGTACCAGACACAGCGGTCTAAGTTATGAAACATTATTGAGAACGAAAAGGCTTGATAAAACATGAGGAAATGCCTTTGTGGCCATTCTGCCGCCAGCTGGGTTCCAGCGGGAGCGACTTGACAACGGCCTGTGCAGAAGGCGCTCAGAAGTCAGAACATTGCGTAACGTGCTCACCCGCCCATGTTGGGTCGGCTGGCTGAGAGTGGCCGCTGGCTGCCAGTGTGACATGCTGGTCGTGTCTTAGCTGGCCGAGGAGGACGGGGAAATACTGTGGATGGGCTTCTGCTTCATTCCACTTTACCGCTTACACCCATCCTCCTGTCGTAAGATCAGGTGGCAGAGGGAGGATAGGAAGAGAGGAATTCATGTTGAAAAGTATTATTTTTGTCTGCCTGCATGGCACATGGTTTGGGGGAACTTACTTTAGCTCACGTGTGTGTGTGTGTGTGTGTGTGTGTGTGTGTGTGTGTGTGTGTGTGTGTGTGTGTGTGTGTGTGTGTGTGTGTGTGTGTGTGTGTGTGTGTGTGTGTGTGTGTGTGTGTGTGTGTGTGTGTGTGTGTGTGTGTGTGTGTGTGTGTGTGTGTGATATGCAGGGGCTTAGATATGCTGTCTAGCTCCTTGTATGGATTCAACCATTCAGTATTCTCTGCCTCAGAGCTCATCACCACTACAACCCCCACTACACACATATACAGTTCATACAGCACACAATGCAAGCACATACACACACACACACACACATGCCCTGCCTGCTGGAGGTGTAACCATGGCAACGGAGCGCCTGCTCAACATGGGCAGGGATGGAAGGCAGCAGGAGGGAGACTGGGGAGGAGAGGTGCATTCTCCTCATACTACACTCATCCCTTCTCCTCCTCTCATCCCTTTATCCACGGGGAACACTGAATGAATCTCTCTTTATTTATTTGATTTACTGTTTATATCAATGTAAGCTTAATAATAATAATAATTAATTGCATTATATAGCGCTTTTCTAGACACTCAAAGCACTTAATGCTTTGAGTGCTTAATTGACCAGCACCTTGTGTAAAACAAAGATCTTACATTTTCCCGACAATGATCACACATGTGATCACAATGCCATTTCGTCATGGTTTATGACATGTGTATTACCTGTAAACACATGTGATCACAATGCCATTTCGTCATGGTTTATGACATGTGTATTACCTGTAAACACATGTGATCACATTGCCATTTCGTTATGGTTTATGACATGTGTATTACCTGTAAACACATGTGATCACGATGCCATTTCATCATGGTTTATTATGACATTTGTATTACCTGTAAACACATGTGATCACAATGCCATTTCATCATGGTTTATTATGACATTTGTATTACTTGTAAACACATGTGATCACATTGTAACGGTGTCTGGCTGTGTAACATCAACTTGTCAGAACGAAAACAATAGCACCAGGATTTAAGCAAGTAGCCCACCAGACGTTGTATCTTCTGGGATTCTGTACATACCCATTTATTAACAACAATATAAAAAGATGACTATTACTATACGATGTACACAACTATATCAATTAAATGGTGATCACTACACACTAGCCACATCGTTACTAGAGAACTAATTATGAAAACAAGTTGACGCTTGACGCTGCTGTCAGACGTCAGGTGAAGCAGGAAGTGAAATCACTGGCTCAGGTTATATAAAACCAAACCTGTAGCTACATTAGGCACAAACAATGGAGCGTCACCCAGTGACCAAACACAGCACTGCAACCAAACAACAACACAGAAATAGAATAGGCACATTTGTGACCGTTATAACATGCCATTTCATCATGGTTTATGAATAGAATAGAATAGAATAGAATAGAATAGAATAGAATAGAATAGAATAGAATAGAATAGAAATACTTTAATCATCCCTAGGGAAATTTGGCACTACAAATCGCTCACAGTAAACATTTAGGTAGACAGAACAAAGTCACGAATAAGAATAACAAAAAAATTGCCTAAGAATAAAGAATAAAATAAGCCTAAGAATAAGATAATAATAATAAAGTACGGTCCGGGATTCACATTTCATATGTTATGTATATACATTCTAGTATAAAATATACAGTAAAAATATACAGAAGTCTACAGTACAGATGCAGCACTGAACATTCAAACCACTTCTGCTGCTGGTCTGCTGCTCCTCTGCCACTATAGAACTCAACCAGCACTCAGGTGTTATATTTCGGGGGATGTTGGCTAGCTCCCAAAGTGAACAAAGGGAGGGTACTTAACTTAAGTGCTGCCCCAGGGAGGGGGTCGGGGGCTACTGCCCTAAGACCCCCAAGATCATTTTTATATGGGCAGTCTGACTTGGGGTACTGCCCATATATTAGTGTTGCAATGCATGATAAGTAAACAGTGAAAGCTAAGGAATCGGATGGAGCTGGGGCATTTGGGACGAATAAAAATGTAAGATGAAAAAGTCTCCCCAGTGGGAGGCAGTGGAGGTGTGAAATCTGGCCCGGTCCAGAACAATAGGAGTCACAACATCAGTTTGGCCAGTGGAGTGGTGTCAGTTATGTCAGCTTTCAAATGTTACAGATAACACTAAGAATAAAATATTATTATCACATTTTTGGTAGCTAATGTTTACGTCAAGGCTAGCTAACAGCAAAAGAGAATGTGTTAAAACAGTTTGTATTGTGGGGTAGATTAGGAGGACTGATGGTATCATTACATGGGGACACTGGCAGCTATATTACAGTCCCACATTACCGAGAAACAGGTGAGCTCAGACAATATGTTTATCTCATTACTCATTTGAATTGTAATTTCTATTCATTAATACTTTGAGTGCCACTCACGAGATTTCTCGGGTTTTTAATAGTGACGTAGAATGCCACTCACGAGATTTCTCGGATTTTTTTTTTTTTTTTTTGCGATCTGAAAAATGATTGCATCACCCGAGCCTACCCGAGTATAGCCGAGTATAGCCGAGGGCCGCCGGCGATCACTGTGGAAAAAAGCGCCCCCTGTCGTCTCCCAGATGACATAAGTGATTTTGGAATGGACTCAATGAAAATGAATGGGGGAAAAAATCCAGTACTCCACATTTTCCAGTTCACTGATCCAGCCGGGGTTACCAGAGTTCATTCTGGAGCCTCAGAGCCCCGCGGATCATGGAGTTCTACTGTATCGCGTTGGATCCATACACGTATCGATTTTTTCGAATGGTGATCAGGAATTGGAATATACCAGTTGGATACCATCTGATGTCAGGTAAGGACTCTATGTTATCAGTGGTAGGATAATCAGAGTAAGTTTGATGAAGTTATAAGCTGTTTTGTGAAATGTCTTCTTTCGGTTTCACTGTAAAAGTCTGTGAGGAAATCAACGGAGCGATTATCAGTGCGCGGCCGTAATGTGCTTGCGTGCACGTATAATATTGATCATCTAGCGTTTATTTGAAAACGATTCATAAAAAGGCCGACGAATATCAACGTTGTGGAATATTCCACTAAAAGACGATTTTCATAGAATGCTCCAGAATGAGCTGTTTTTTATATCAAAACGGGGGCTTTTCTAACTGCTCTGAAACGGAAACGACGCGATAAAAAAACAATCTGCCTTCACAGCACTGACTGGAAAATAGTCTTTGATAATGCGATGGGCAGATTAGACACATAGACATAATTTAAAACATAGATTAGGCGATATTAACGTTAACATTGGCGCCGATGGTGGCATTCAAGCGGTAAAACGGAAAACAAGGCGTGGCGCTCAAAGTGTTAAAAGGGGAACACCATCCACAATAAGAATTCCAATATGTTATTTCGATGGCCTAGGAAAGTTCAATCAATATTTGTGAACAGCTACTCTCTCACAAAGCCAGAAACCAGAGAAGCAAGAATCAAAACTTGTGATGTTATCAAGTATGAAGTCTGGAGAAGCTCCATTGACAATGAATGGGAGATTGATTGTATGGACCCATATAACGTTTGTTTTATTCTATAGTAGTGGTATCAGTTCTTCATTGTCTATGGGGCACTGGGGATTTGGGAGAGAGTTGTTCATTTTCACTAACATTTCTCTTCTGTCTTAGACCACAGGAACAACACGTATGAATTCTGAAATCAGGCGTAGTTCCTCTTCAATATCACTAATGAATTACTCATTTATTCAGACCTCCTTTGTTCCAAAAATGTACTCAAGCTTTATGTGACACGCGCCATTTGCTGACAGGGAAGCAATAGTTCTGTTGCATCAGCTGGCTCGTTTAGCTAATTGTAAACAGCTTTGTTTCCCACTAACGTGTAAACAAAAGGCACCACATGCCTCCACATGTTTCCCCCATTCACAACAATACATTCCTCCTACACTGCAATGCACATATTTCACTTGCCTCACTTTCAAATAACTTCTGCATTCAATTTGAGCACTATATATCTTCCCGTTCTTAGCATAAATCCACTTTTTTCTTTTTATTTATTCACTCCAGCAGTATGGACCGTATCCAAGCCTCAAGGTAAATCCCCTTCCATGCACATTAGTATAATATTTGCTAGCAGGGTGGGATTCTCTCTCATTATTGCTACTATTAACCTGCCTTTTTTTACGGTCATTATAAAACACACTGCCTGTACTCAGCATTCAGAGGATGCACCATAGAGAAGATATAATCTATATTTCACAACGCTCTGGCAGTAATATGACCTATTTACTACATGCTTATTAAATATTAAACATTAAACATGGGATATACAGTCTGGCCTGAGCGGTTTGGAACAGAATTGATCCTCGTACTGATAAGGAAAACATTACTGTCGACGAGAGAATAAATCTGAGGGTTCTCTGGGGAAGGCGGGCGAGCTTCTCTCTCTCTCTCTCTCTCTCATGGAATGTGCGCAAGCTAGCCCTCCAATGGGTCTGACGTGTCATCTGTCAGCTAATGATAACTTGGGACTGTAAGGGTCGCCCCTGTGAGTCAGCCCCCTGCGTGGAGACAGATAATGTACCATGCGTTCTGCTACAAGGGAGCACTTCAAACCTCTCCACTGTGGGCAATTATGGCCTTATGGAGACGCCCACATTGCTGCTTTACTCCACCAGACTGGAACGATGTTTGACAAGGTGACGCCTGGGACCACCGTATAATGTGCATGGTGGACACAACCTTTCTTTAAATCGGACTTGTTGTACAGTACCTGTTTCATTAAGTTATTCGTGGTCGTGGATGAGCGTACTCCTTTTCTTTCACTTCCAAAAGTATCTTATGGCAGTAATCAAAATATCAGTAATTAAAAATCGATTGTCCACATTTACTAACACAAAGCCCTGTTGATTTGTCAGAAACTCAAACTTGGGAGTTATTTCGGTCTCCATCCAAAAGCACTCGTACCATTTAAAAATAATCAGCCATCGTCCTCACAATTACTGTACATCTCGCACAAGCTAAAAAGTGCACTATTTAGAATAACACTGTATTTTCAGATCTGACACCCACCCCCCTTCCCTTCCCTCAAAGACCCCCTCCACCTCAGCCCCTCCACTCTCTATAAGAGCACTATACTGAGAGCAATATAGGTGTGAGGGAACGTGAGCAATAGAGAGTGCACGTGGGTGTGTGGGCGAAAGGCAGCTGCAATTTGGCGCTTCAGTCTTCAGATGTGTGGGTCCAACACAGAGCCAAAGAAATAGGGATGAGGGGGCAGAGAGAGTAGAGACCGAGAGAGAGAGAGATAGTGAGAAGAAACGGAAAAGAGAAAAACAGACTAACAGAGAGGGACTGCAATGCAGTGAGTCAATTTGCCAGCCCAGTGAAAATGTCATATGAAATGTTCTGACACGACATTTGTCCTTACATAAGACATTGCCCCAACGAGACAGACGTGTCCAAAACTGCTGCTCCTTCTTCAACAATATGGAAAATACGTTTACCGTCTTCTCAAGAGTCAGACAAGAAGATAGATACCAATTTCCTATCCGACTGCAAGCTAGCCTAATGGACTGCATTCATCAACCTACTCATCAGGAGCAGTTAGGGGTTAAGTGTCTTGCTCTAGACGACCGCTCTACCTCCTGAGCCACTGTTGCCCCCCCAAGCCTAGCTTAGTACAAGTGAATGGAAGTGGATACAGACCATTAGCCTAAAAATCTGGGAGAGGTGCTTTTGGCCAACAGCTATAGGATAGCTGGTCCGTATCCTATCCGCTTCCATTCATTTGTGCCAATTTGTGCCGGATAGCTTTCTACTGAACGCACAGAGAGGAAATCGGTATCTATCTTCTTGTCCGACTCTAAAGAAGACGGTAAGCGCATTGCCCATAACGTTGCAGAGTTCCTTTAAAAGCAACACAGAAAATAAATGTCATAAGGTTTAATCAGAAAACATCGAACGGAAAACTACTGGGGTAAACAAGTCTCTCTCTCATAATGCAAAGGTGTTTAAATATATGTTCTCGTTAAATAAAAACGTTCTCGCTCAGGCAGCATATTTCTGACTTTCAACACACCCACACAGAGCTCCGTGTGGACACCTTCTTCCTGTCAACTCATCAACCTCATCTTAAAATAGTACCTTAAATAATAGATGACAGAACCTCTTGAGCTGTCATTTCATTGCTGCAGCAACGTCAACTCATATAAAAAGTTGACGTGTCTCATAATGTGTAGAATGAAATGATAAGAGACCAATCTCAATCAATGCCTTTGCCTTTCCATTTTTGTAATGGAACACATTACATTCATTTGACATGCAATGAATTCATATGCCATTTGGTAGATGTTTTCCCCCAAAGCACTTTATAGAACCTTGAGTGCATAATTTTTTTCAGTATGGGTGAACCCCTTGGGAATTGAACCCCTAACTGAAATGCTTTTCCCATCGCCCCTACGGTATACACATTGAAGACAAATTGAAGGCTAAACACTCAAAATCATTAAAAACCATTGAAATATCTAATACCTTTGATTGATTGATTGAAAAGTTTATTAACAGATTGCAGAATGGGTACAGTACAGTACAGCTCAATACATACAATTGTTAAGGGGATGCAGATCGTCTTGTTTACATCAGGGTCCCCCATTTTCAATTCATCATAACATATATGACATACATGACATACAGATAGACAGTACTGCTACATCTATACATTTATGACTATTCAGATTTGCAAATACAGTACTGTTTGTGATACAAAAGTGTCCAGAAAAAGAGTGTATATACATTTGACGTAGAAACTGTACATTGGAGGAGGTTGGGTGGGTGGGGTGGGGTTGGGTGGGTGGGTGGGGGCTGTACATTGGAGGTGGGGGGGGGGGGGGGGGGGGGTTGGGTAGGGGGGACACACACATTTTACACTGTACATTGGAATACTGACAAAGCCTTACTTGGTAATTTACTGTACAACTAGGTTAGGACATTTGTAGGGGCCAGTGTAACTGAGGGGTACAATTCCCTGACTGTATTGTTAGATATGGTATCTAATACCACTACCTCTTGTACTTTAACTTCTGGCCATCCAGTACATGATATAAGTATGATGAACACTTTCCCACCTGATGAAACGAAGTCCACACAAATGTACAAATCGAATATTTAATATAGCAAAAGGTATATACAACGTTCACTTGTTTACACTTATGATTTGAAATATGCACTTGTATGGCAAATGAGTATTCGTAGGTAAATCAACATTGAATGTCCAATCTCTGGTTACGCAGGGAGTAAGTATACAACCTGGATATTTAGGAACTATAGCGATGGTACTTAAATGATTATAGCTGGATACACTAAGGGGGGGGGGGGGTCCCGCTGGTTGTAAGACAGTAGGAGGGGGGCGGTATCCCATCTGGCCGACGATTTCTTGGGAGAATTCAAAGTCTTGAACACGGTGCCCACAGAACCTCGGTCCGCAGACGAATACAGCTGGACCCTCTGGTGGACGGTAGCTGCCGGTCCACAACGGAGAGACGTGAGGCGACCTCACTGGTGTAGAGCGCCGTCTCACCTGGAGTCCTCTCCGGGGGGTAGTTCCAACACTCCGCAGTGTTGGCCGTTATCCATGGAATAATCAAAGCACCCAAAGCATAATCCAAGCCGTGGAAGGCTCGCCGTCGTCCGGGTAGAGTAATCCAATATACAGGTCCAGTCGCCCTGGCCCGGAGCTCCTCGGATGCAAGCACCACTAGGGGTCTGCCCAGCCTGGTTAAGCGTCCAGATAACGTCAGGAACGATGGGGGTACTGATAACTTTAGAACTCTAACCGAACGATGCACCATACATAAATAGACTATTATTAGCTTAATAGAATACGTCCAACTCGACGGTATAGTGCCAAACTATGACTATTCAACTATTAATCCACACGATATCTCAATGCCTATTCTGAGGCCAAGTAGGCCTTACTACACCACACGTGCGTCGTGGGTGAGGCTTCGCGTCTGTCACTCTGTTGGAGGGTAAAGAACTGGACTAAAAGAAAGTTCTACTTTACTTGCGCCATATATATATGCGCTATGAACAAATAGTACCATTCGTATTTCGCCAGACGTATTCCTACGCGGAACCGGGGCTTGCCACGACATGTTGGGCGGCACGATTGAACTTGAACCTAGGGGTATGGCAACCTGGCGCCAGGTTCTCGTCCAATGGTAGAATGAAACTATTATGGGCTGTTTAGTAGACTAAAGGGATATTCAGTGCATATTGTACAAGGAATATACAGGGGATATCAAACGATATACAAACACTATTTAAATATATATATATAAATAAATATATATATTCGGTTTAATCTGATCCTTCACAACAGCCAGTTTCGAATTGCTGTCTCACGTAGGTGTTTTTTGAGAGTGTTTTTGAAAGTGGGTAGTGATTCACATTCCTTTACAGCTTTGGGTAGGGCGTTCCACATTGATGTGGCATAATTGCGAAACGTGTTTAGTCCCTTGTTTGAGCCGAAACGTTTGAGCTTTCATCAGAGTAATAATACTCTGTAATATTAAGAATAATTCAGGAGTACAATTTTGAGTAAAACATCAAACATTTATTTTCTCTTTTCTTTTTTCTCTTAAAGAAAAAGAAAAAAATATATATCTTGCAGCATATTTTAAATGTTTCTTTCTTATATTAAAGTATATTTAGTTTTTAAGAATTGTAAAGGATAGGCAAAAATAAGCATGTGCTTCAGCCTATTCCTTTTTCGGTCATTGAGTTTGTATTTTGTGTGTGAGCTTACTTTGAATATGTACATTTGTGATTTGTGATTTTTTTCTTTTTCTTTTGAAAGTCCACATGTGTGTTTTTGATCTGTAAACAAAGACCGAAAATAAAACTATTCATCATCATCATCATCAGAGATAGCACAGAGTCTATGGTCCTTTGTGTAGCTTGGCACTCTGAGCATGACACTAACACTGCCAGGGTTAGGGGTTCAATTCCCACTTGGGTCACCCAAACTGGAAAATGTATGCAGTCATTCCAATGTAATGCCATTTATGTCTTAGCACTGGAAAGGCCTTATAGAAGCGTGTGCATCATCCAGGACTTGACAACTCCCTCATTCTACATTCAACAAATCAGAATGCCTTAGACTGCACTGCTGTAAATAACAGCGGTGATAACTTGACATTCAGCTGTGAAATATCTGCATGAGGCTGAGCCCAGACTCTAACAGAGTTCTAATTATGACAACAACATGAGGCTGAGCCCAGACTCTAACAGAGTTCTAATTATGACAACAACTGCACTGTTGCTAATCATGCACAGACGAACCAGAGCAGCCTGCGCCTCCTCGAGAGATGAGAGGAGTGAGGGAGGTAAGGAAGGGTAGGAGAATGGAGGGAAGGGTAGGAGGATGGAGGGAGGTAAGGGTAGGATAATGGAGGGAGGGAAGGAGCGAGGGAAGGAGCGAGGGAGAGAATAACTTGAAAGGATAGAAAGGGCTTTTCCTGTAGTCATGGTCATTTATTTTAATACACCTAAGATGCCCGCCATAGAATTCCGATTATGCTGTACATGAGACTGTGCATCAGCAGTACATCAGCTTTCTAAGTGTCTGATTTCCATGACAACATTAACATTCTATGGCACATTCTATGGCAGCCATCGTAGTAGGGGTACCAGCCAAATGACCATTCAAGAGAGTATATTTGATATTCAATTTTTTTTTTCTACTGTAGAAACTGTATACTGTTCCTCTCACAGCTTCCTTTCACATTTTGAGAATGCCTGCTCACTCAAATAATAGATGTAATATCACTTTCTTTGGACAAGTGAACAAACTCCGCTGACAGACAGTAATATGTTAGAATCCAGAATGAAGTTCAAAACATTCAGTAGTATGGATGCTGCAGAGTATGATTCACATAACCCATGACACGCACACACACAAGCGCATACAGACACACACCTGCGATCACCCACAACACATGGAAACACAGCTCATAAGGACTGTCATGAGAAAGAATGCTGACATTGGTACATGCTGGAGGTGATCACCTGGGCTTGTAATTTATCATGCTCCGGTTAGCTTAGGACAGGAGGAGAGGAGAGAGACAGCATGCTAAGCTGAAGGGCATTCATTGCCAGCTACTTGAGCGTATAATAAAAAGGCTCTGTAGTCATCTAGAGGCTGTGGGCCAACAATATTATATAAGACTACATGTTGTCTAGTGAATATATATAGGCGGTAGGCCTACATTATCATATAAGATATAAGAATATGTGTTGTCCAGTGAATCTATAGAGGCTGTAGGCCTACAATATTATAATTTATAAGGCTACATGTTGTCTAGTGAATCTCTAGATTGCCAAAGTTTACATAAGATAAATTACCATGTAGTCCTATATTATGGAATATATAACAGTCAATGCAAATAACAACAAAGGAAAATGAACTAAATGTAGGCTAGGTGTCACAACCAAATAATGAATTTGAATAACTTTTGCGTTAGCATATTTAAGAACTAAAATCAGTGTGAGATTCCTCAAACAGTAGACTGGGGGCACGGTGGCACACTGTGTGCTAATCACTCCTCAATAGCGATTCACTAGGGCAATAAAAGCCTCCTATTGAGACGCAGACGAGAAGTAATGGTGTCCCCCACATTCTCTGCTATGAGCTCTCAGCATCAGAGAGCAAAGATGTGCTGTGCATACGGTCTGAGAGAAGAGACAATGAGAGATGGTGAGGAGGTTAAGAGAAAGAGAAGAAATGAGAGAAAGCATTATAAACATGATATGGAGTTAATTGTTGAAGAAGAATGTCACTAATTGTAACTGAGGGGTACAATTCCCTGACTGTATTGATAAGTATGGTATCATTAAACCACTACCGCTTGATGTACTTTAACTTCTGGCCATCCAGTACACGATATCTAAGTATGATGAACACTTTCCCACATATGAAATCAGGTCCACACAAATATAACAGGCGAAGGTTTAATATAGCAAAAGGTATATACAACATTCACTTAATTACATTTATGATTTGAATGCACTTGTAAGGCAAATGAGTATTCGTAGGCAAATCAACACTGAATGTCCAATCTCTGGTTACGCAGGAAGCAAGTATACAACCCGGTTCTTTAGGGAAACTATAGCGATGGTACTTAAGGATTATAGCGGGATACTAAAGGGGTCCTGCTGGTTGTAAGTCAGTAAGGGGGGGGGGGGGGGTTTGGAGAGCCGTCAGCTGCATCCCATCTGGCCAATGATTCCTGGGGAGAATTCAGGTACAGAAAACAGTGCCCGCAGGATCTTGATCCACAGATGAATACACTTGGGCCCTCTTGTAGACGGTAGCTGTAGGTCCACAACGAAGGAGAAGCGAGGCGGCCTCGGTCTGGGTTGAGCGCCGTCTCACCTGGGCTCCTCTCGGGGGTAATTCCAACACTCACTGGCGTTGGCTGTTATCCGCTCCACAAATCAAAGCACCCAAAGCAAATAGATATTCCATGCCGTATAGGCTCAGCAGTCGTCCGGGTAGGTAATCCAATGTGCAGGTCCACTCGTCCTCGCCCAGAACTCCTCGGATGAAAGCACCACGCGTGGTCTGCCCAGCCTGGTTAAGACTCTAGATAACGCGAGGAAACGATGGGGGTGCTGCTCACTTTAGAACTTTAACCGAACGATGCACCATACATAATAGACTATTATTACTTAATAGAAATACGTCCCACTCGACGGTACAGTGCCAAACTATGACAATTCAGCTATGAATTTACACGAGGTCTCAATGCCTATTCTGGGGCCAAAAATAGGCCATACTGCACCACACGTGGGTCGTGGGTGAGGCTTCACGTCTGTTACTAGGTTGGAGGGTAAAGGACTAATGGACTAAAAGAAAGTTCTACTTTACTTGCGCCCTATTTATATGCACGGTGAACAAATAGTACCATTCGTATTTCAGTAGCCGTATTCCTACGCGGAACCGGGGCTAGTTGGGACATGTTCGTCGGCACTATTGAACTTGACTCAAGAGGCCTGTCTGCAGGCGCCAGGTTCTTGTCCAATGAGAGAATGAACTATTATGGGCTGTAGTAGACTAAAGGGATATTCAGTGTATATGTACAAAGAATATACAAGGGATATCAAACGATATACAAATACTATTAAATATATATCCATAAATAAATATATATATTCGGTTTAATCTGATCCTTCACAACAGCCGCCCCCTAATTAGTCCCACCTAATTAGCTAAGCAGAGACAGATTAACCGCACTGTCTACCACTCAAGGTCCGCTGTAAGGGTCAGTCAACTCACAAAGTCATGGGGTCATGGTCGTCATCGATAGTGTCTGGGAGTCTTGGCAGTTCTATTAGCCTCGCCACGGGTCGTGTGTAAGTCCGCCCTTGGACGAGCACTTCAGCTGCTCGGACCTTGCCATCGGCACCGGTGATCACTTTGCTTACGCGGCCAGCCGGCCACATAGCTCTGGGTAGTGACTGGTCGATAATCATGACGACTGTTCCTTCTGTCAAATTGTCTCTCTCTTTTACCCACTTCTGGCGGGTCTGTAGAGACGGTAGATAGTGGAGTAGGAAGCTATTCCAAAACTTGTCAGCCAGTACTTGACTGTACCTCCACATTCTTCGGCCGTTCGCTTCTTCAGGCCTGTACATTGTCTGGGGTAGCGCGGGGTCCAGCCGCCCCATCAAGAGTGTGTTGGGGGTGACTGGGTCGACATCTGCTACATCACTTGAGACGTAACCGAGGGGCTTGGAGTTCAATACTCCCTCGATCTCCGTGAGGACTGTCATTAGGACTTATTCCGCCACAGTCTGGGCCCCAAGCACGGCGTACAGGGCTGTCTTTATAGAACGTACTTCTCGTTCCCAGGTTCCACCGAAGTGGGGTGCGTTCAGGGGATTAAACTGGAAGTCAATCTGGGATGGAGCGAGGTGGGTCTTAAGTTCTGGGCCCATAGCTTGGAAGCTCTCTCTCAGCTCTCTTTCTCCGCCTTTGAAGTTTGTCCCGTGATCAGAAAACAATGTAGACGGTTTTCCTTTCCGCGATGTGAATCTTCGGAAGGCCATAAGGAATGAGTCTGTGCTCATGGTTCGAAGGAGTTCGATATGTATCGCTCTGGTGGTCATGCATTTGAATACAATACCCCACCGCTTCTCGGTTCCTCTTCCTTTCTTTATATACAACGGGCCAAAACAGTCCATGCCTGTGGAGTGAAAGGGCTTGTCGCCGAGTCGGAGGCAGGTCAGGGAGGTAGGTCAGCCATCCGGTAGGTCGGGGGCTCTCCGCAGACGACCACCCACTCTGATGAGATTATGGGCGTCACTCTCGGGTGCCAGGTGGAGCAGTCTGCTGTCTGATGGGACGGGCTTTCCTCCCTGTAGACAGTCTAGCTCATCGGGGAACGAGTCTCTCTGGGCTCGTTGTAGTAGAAGAAGTTCTGCTTCTTCGTAGTCAGCTGCTGAAATGTCAGTGGTGGGCTGAATCTCTGGGTGGTGCCACAGGAATGTCTTTATCTGCGCACTCTGTAGGGTGAGGCAATCATCTATGTTGGGGGCTGTGGAGGCGACTGTGCTCAATCTACAGAACATAGGTTTCTTGTTTTCAGCCTCCTCTTTACTCGCTTCCCGTGGGGTGGGCGTAGGCCACTCTTCTTCCGGGAGCTTGAGGAACTCTGGTCCGTCACTGTAGATGTTGTGACGGGTGAGGTCATCTAGGGACATTCCCCGGGTGATGACGTCAGCTGGGTTGTGTTTGGTGTCCACATACCGCCAGCTTGCTGCTTCTGTTAACTCTTGAATCTCTGTGACTCTGACTCCCACGAAGACCTTGTATCTGCATGAATCAGACTTGATCCATGTGAGTACTGTCGTAGAGTCTGACCACAAGATTGTTCTTTGCACCGGGATGGTGAGTTCACGTTGGATTAACGTGGCTAGATGCGCTCCTGCTAGGGCTGCGCAGAGCTCTAGACGCGGGATAGATTGTTGCTTTCGTGGGGCTATTCTTGAGCGAGCCAGGATGAAAGCGGTGTGTATCTCTCCTCCCTTCTCTTGGGCACGCAAGTAGGCCACAGATCCATAGGCTACTTCGGAGGCGTCGCTGAAGACGTGTAGATCCATCTTGCATGTCTCTGGCCTCACTGTGGGTGGGAAGTAGCTGCGGCGTATGTTGACGCCTGGGAGTGAGCGGAGTTCCGTCTCCCACTCTCTCCATGTGGAGGCAAGGTGTGCGGGTATTGGGTCGTCCCAGCCCTGGTCCTTGTCCCATAGTGCTCGTACAATCATCTTTGCCCTGGTGGTGTAAGGTAGAATACATCCCAACGGGTCATATTGTCTGGCGAGTGTTCTGTACACACTCCGTCTGGTGGTCGGTATCGCCGTCGACCTTCCCTGCTCCGTGGTCAGGGGTTTGTGTCTATAGTGGAGCGAGTCTGTTTTGAAGCGCCAGACTAGTCCTAGTGTCATTTCTTGGGCTTCTCCTGGGATGGTCGCCATCCAGGTCTCGCTACTGGCTGCCTTGTCCGCGGGGGAGAGGCTGCGCAATACTTGCGGGTCGCTGCTGGCCCACTGCCTGAGATCAAAGCCGCCTTTGATCAGGGAGGCGCGTAGCTTGAGTAGGAGAGCCTCGGCTTCTTCTTGGGTCGAAACGCTTTGTAAACAGTTGTCCACGTAGAAACTGTTCTTCACACTGTGTCGGACCTCTTTAATGTCAATCTTCATTACGTGTCTCGCTGTGATTAGCTTCTCAATCTCAGCGCGGTACACACTCTCTTGAGCGGGGTCTTTGGCTAGGCGCCGCTCTGTGTTCAATAGATACCGCTCCGTAGCTTCTTTCGTGGCGTGAAAGGTGGGCATTCCCTCTCGCCTCAGGAGTGGAGTTGCGTATCTCATCACTCCGCCGACTGTGACTCTCTTTGTCCCTTGCTCGAGGAGGTTTATGGCGTAAATGTCTTCTTTAGAACGAATGTCTTTCTTTTCGTTCTTAAAGGGCATTGTCTCTAGTGTCCATAGCCTCTCGACATGCTGCAGGAGAGTGGTGTCTTCTTCTGTCACTCTGGAGTGGAGGCAGCTAGTGGCTGCTGTTCGGTTGAGAGATTTAGCGAGGGGGCCTTGTAGTGTCCATCCTAGGCGGGTCTCGACTGCTGCAGGACAGCCTCTGGGTCCTGTATGGACCCGGTCTATCGGGACTATGAGGTCTGCATGGTCGGAGCCTATCAGCAGGGTCGGGGTGGCGCCGTCTATGAGCGGGATAGGTAGTTGACGCAGGTGCACATATTTATCCATCAGCTTGGCGATGGGGTAGGTGTACTGTGATAGTCCTATTTCTTGGCTGGTGAAGCATTTGTAATCCTATACCGTCTCTCTGGCTGCCCGCTTGCTGCGATAGTGAAGGAGACATTCTCGCCTTTTATCGTCTTTAAATCTCTTCTTATTGTCCGAATCGTCATCTGGTTCTCGCTCCCCCGCAGTCCCAGCTGGGCCGCAGCGGATGCGAGGAGAAGGGTCTTCTCTGACCCGTCATCAAGGACGGCGTAAGTGTCCATGACTTTATCTTGGTGGCTCAATGTTACACGGACTACCTTTAAGAGCACCTGGGCGCCGCTGCTGCTAGCGGGGTCAATGTACATGACACTTGCCTTTGTGCTGCTCGATGGTGCAGGTGCAGGCTTTCTTCTGTTACTGTCGTGTAGGACATCTAGGTGGGCTCCGTCACACCGACTGCACCTCTTCTTTAGGCGGCACTCGGCTGCCATGTGACTGCGCGCACATCGGTGACAGCGCCTGTTGGACTTTATCCATTGACTCACTTCTTCTGCATTCATCTTCTTGAACAGGTCACATTGTGACAGCCAGTGTTCCTTCTCGCAGTACGGGCACACCATCTTCCACTTCTCTTTTCTCGAGGGCGTAGTGTGGTTCTTACTGCTCGGTACTGATTCTGATTGGTGCATGACAGTCACTGATCTTCTTCCATCGTTTACTCTCCTAGGTCCCTCTCTGGAGCTTGGTGTGCTCCGCACGAATGTATCCAAGCGTAGGCTGCTGACTTCTCTCGTCAGGAAGTCGGCTAAATCGAGGAGGGATGGTTCGGGACCGTTAGGATCACGGTGGTCTCTTTGCCGCCTAAAGCGCTCTTGTCTGGCGGGCGGCAGCTTCTCTAAAATCCTCTCGACGTTAGAGTTGGCGTATAGCTCGTGCATACCCTTTTCTCGTTGCGCTCCCAGCATCCCTACCAGGGACTTCACTTTTATAGACAGGTCGTCTAGTGAGCGATTGTCTGTTGCTGGGGGTAGGCGGTCAATATGCCTTATCTCTTGGATTACGTAATCCCATATACGTCCATATCTCTGGTCCAGCGCTGCTAGAGCCGCGGTGTATGGGGTCGTAGAGGTAGCATAGGCTAGCGCTATATTGTGCGCTCGGGGTACTTTCAGGTGCTTCAGTAATATTGCATACTTGTGGCGTTCGTCAACGACATCCACCATCATTGTCTCTAAGCACATCCGGAGCTCCGTGTACTGTGCTCGATTCTCATGGGTGAAGTCTGGAAACGTCGGTGTGCCAATGTATGACGCCGTGGATGGCTGGCACATCGGTGAGCGTTGGGAGAGAGGCCTCCTAGGCGAGTCTCCTCTTGCGCCTCTCTGTGGGCTGGTACCGGCAGGGTACCATGGCCCGCTGGTCCAGGTGCTGTTCCTCGGGGCTGGTCGTGCGTCATGCTCACCCGTGAATAGAGTCGGGGGTCTGTAGCGCAGCGCCGCGGGGGTATAGCCTGGGCTGTACTGGACCTCCTGGTCCGGTGGAGTACTGTGCTGTCGTCGGGCTTGGTTCTCCTCCTCTCCCTCTTCTTCTTCTGTCAGGTCCTCTAGATCCTGTAGTCGTTTATTTAGCCTCTCCGCAGTGTATGCTGCTCCTTCCTTGTAGCTGGGTCTCGCTTGGACCGGTCGGGGAAGGGGGTCTGCAGGGGGTATAGGCTCTCTCTGGTGGTCAAGTTCAGGGTCGCTTAGTCGGTTAGGGGATGCTGCCCTTGACTGTTGTCTCGACGAGGCCCTTGAACCCCTGGCGGAGGGAGAGGGTGTTGCCCTGGTGATCAGCTGCTCCATTAGCTGCGCTTGTAGTCTGTCGCGCTCGGCTTGTAGTCTGTCGCGCTCGGCTTCGCGCTGGATGAGAGCGATGTCGCGCTCTGCTTCTCTTTGGGCACCGTCAGCGGCGCGCTGGGTGTCGGACCGGTCTCTTGCCATATTCTCTTCCGTCTGAAGGCGTCTCATCTCCAGGCGTATGTGCTCTTCTTCGCTCCGTTGCTGTGTTTGGAGTCGATCGCGTTCACCCTGAAGTCGATCGCGTTCACCCTGGAGTCGATCGCGTTCACCCTGGAGTCGATCGCGTTCGGTAGAGGCTGTCAGGCTGACGAGGAACGCCTGTGACAGCATCCTCTCCGCCTCGCTGGGGGAAGACGCTTGTAGAGGTGAGCCGCTCCTGGCTGTCCTCGTTGGGGAGTCCTGGAGCTCTATCTCCTCGGCGCTCTCCTCATCTTGTTCCGTGCAGGGTTCCACCTCTGGAGGGTTGTCTTCCTCCCGGAGCTGGTCGGGGACTACTTCTTCGGTATTGGCGGGGGGTAAAGGCATGTCTGTTCCCTCCTGGTCCCCACCGTGAGCTTGGTCAGTTACATTAGAACCCACTAGGGCCTCTGTGGTCGGGGTAACCTGGTCGTTAAGGTCAGACATAATTTTACTTTCTACTTTTACCGCGTTTACCGTCTGTAGAAGGCTAGGTAGTTGACTGACAGCGTAATCCTCTAAGTACTGAGGTGTCTGTCGTCTGCGCCGCGGGCGTTCTACGTTAGGAGGACCGTTTCGTGGAGTGTTCATCATAGGCCATTTCAATATTAATAACACTATATTAATATTACACTAGTTACCCTCCGGCTCGAAGGACCAATTGTAACTGAGGGGTACAATTCCCTGACTGTATTGATAAGTATGGTATCATTAAACCACTACCGCTTGATGTACTTTAACTTCTGGCCATCCAGTACACGATATCTAAGTATGATGAACACTTTCCCACATATGAAATCAGGTCCACACAAATATAACAGGCGAAGGTTTAATATAGCAAAAGGTATATACAACATTCACTTAATTACATTTATGATTTGAATGCACTTGTAAGGCAAATGAGTATTCGTAGGCAAATCAACACTGAATGTCCAATCTCTGGTTACGCAGGAAGCAAGTATACAACCCGGTTCTTTAGGGAAACTATAGCGATGGTACTTAAGGATTATAGCGGGATACTAAAGGGGTCCTGCTGGTTGTAAGTCAGTAAGGGGGGGGGGGGGTTTGGAGAGCCGTCAGCTGCATCCCATCTGGCCAACGATTCCTGGGGAGAATTCAGGTACAGAAAACAGTGCCCGCAGGATCTTGATCCACAGATGAATACACTTGGGCCCTCTTGTAGACGGTAGCTGTAGGTCCACAACGAAGGAGAAGCGAGGCGGCCTCGGTCTGGGTTGAGCGCCGTCTCACCTGGGCTCCTCTCGGGGGTAATTCCAACACTCACTGGCGTTGGCTGTTATCTGCTCCACAAATCAAAGCACCCAAAGCAAATAGATATTCCATGCCGTATAGGCTCAGCAGTCGTCCGGGTAGGTAATCCAATGTGCAGGTCCACTCGTCCTCGCCCAGAACTCCTCGGATGAAAGCACCACGCGTGGTCTGCCCAGCCTGGTTAAGACTCTAGATAACGCGAGGAAACGATGGGGGTGCTGCTCACTTTAGAACTTTAACCGAACGATGCACCATACATAATAGACTATTATTACTTAATAGAAATACGTCCCACTCGACGGTACAGTGCCAAACTATGACAATTCAGCTATGAATTTACACGAGGTCTCAATGCCTATTCTGGGGCCAAAAATAGGCCATACTGCACCACACGTGGGTCGTGGGTGAGGCTTCACGTCTGTTACTAGGTTGGAGGGTAAAGGACTAATGGACTAAAAGAAAGTTCTACTTTACTTGCGCCCTATTTATATGCACGGTGAACAAATAGTACCATTCGTATTTCGGTAGCCGTATTCCTACGCGGAACCGGGGCTAGTTGGGACATGTTCGTCGGCACTATTGAACTTGACTCAAGGGGCCTGTCTGCAGGCGCCAGGTTCTTGTCCAATGAGAGAATGAACTATTATGGGCTGTAGTAGACTAAAGGGATATTCAGTGTATATGTACAAAGAATATACAAGGGATATCAAACGATATACAAATACTATTAAATATATATCCATAAATAAATATATATATTCGGTTTAATCTGATCCTTCACAACACTAATGATTTGGACAAAACAAGCCAAATACAGCAATTCTGTTGCCCATCGTAAGCAAGCAACGCTGTGGGACGACGATCACAGACAGAGAGGGTCAGACACATGTCCTGAATTTGAATCAGAAATAAGGTTCTATTTCTAATAAGTTAGAAATTAAATTAAACAAAACAATAGAAATAAAGACATCCCGGGCGGTCAGGTGGCGTAACGGAGATTGCGTTCGTCACCAACCCCGGAGCGGCTGGATTCGCCTGTTCGAATCCAGCTCACAGCTCCGGGGTTGTCACCAGCTTGGCTGGCCGTTCACACTAATACAATTGGCAGTATTAGAGGGTGGGAGAAGCTGGCGGGGTGGGTCCGGGTCGTTGTAAACAGCGACTCCTACAGTTCGGTCGGGGCGCCTGCTAAGCGCGGATAGGATCTAAGTGGGATAGTGTGATCCTTCCACACGCTACGCCCTCTCAGTGAGAATCCGCGCTGCCAGGTGAAAAGAAGCGGTTGATTGGCTGGACGTGTGTCGGAGGAAGCATGTGGTAGCCTCCACTCTCCCAGACCGACTGTGGGGGGTAAGTGCGCAGCGACCAGGAAGGGGATTGGGAATTGGCATAACGACTAAACATTGGGATGGGAGAAAATCGGAGGAAAAAGATCAAAAAAATAAAAATAAAAATAAAGACATCCCCTCATTCTACAACCAAACCAAAACAAACGCGGAGAAAATTGGCACCCCCCTCTTGCCATCCCCCCCCCCCCCCGAAATCCCTAATCTCTCTTACCATTTGCAGAGGCCTCTTGCGCAGGTCTCTCTCTGTGACCAGCCGCTCCTGGTCGGTGACGTAGAGGCCCCTCTGGGCCAGCGCCTGGATGACGGCCTCGTGGCCCGGCAGGGGCTGGGCGGCGTCGCCCTGCAGGATGAGGCTGCCTGTGCGGCAGTAGAGGTCTGCCGACAGGAGCAGGCTGGCTATGGGAGGCTTCAGGTGTTCCTGCTCATACTGGTCGGTGTAGAAGGGATCCTTCAAGTCTGACGGAACGCTGTCTGTAGAACAGAGAGAGGAAGTGATCAATAACCAGGAATGCTGTCAAAATGATGAATGTGTTTTGTGTGTTTTATGAGCATTAACATATTAACATATGAATTAATAAATAAAGTTTGTTGTCTCCATCCCATTATTAATTAATCCGAAGGAATGACAAAGAGATATGTTGGCTATATAGGACAACATTTTGAATATACTGATACCGATATGGGATATACTGAGTATAGGGCCAATACTACCAGGTTCAAACTGATATAAAGAGCAAATAATACCAGGTTAACACTCATACTGTATATAGGGCCGATACCCGGTTACAACTGATATATAGGGACAATAATACCAGGTTAGAACTGATATAGGGCCAATACCAGGTTAAAACTGATATATAGGGACAATAATACCAGGTTAAAACTGATATATAGGGCCAATAATACCAGGTTAAAACTGATATATAGGGCCAATAATACCAGGTTAAAACGGATATATAGGGCCAATAATACCAGGTTAAAACTGATATATAGGGCCAATAATACCAGGTTAAAACTGATATATAGGGCCAATAATACCAGGTTAAAACTGATAGGGCCAATAATACCAGGTCAAAACTGATATATAAGGCCAATACCAGGTTAGAACTCATATATACGGCCAATAATACCAGGTTAAAACGGATATATAGGGACAATAATACCAAGTTAAAACTGATATATAGGGCCAATAATACCAGGTTAGATATATAGGGACAATAATAGCAAGTTAAAACTGATATATAGGGACAATAATACCAGGTTAAACTGATATATAGGGACAATAATACCAAGTTAAAACTGATATAGGGCCAATAATACCAGGTTAAACTGATATATAGGGACAATTATACCAGGTTAAACTGATATATAGGGACAATAATACCAGGTTAAAACTGATATATAGGGACAATAATACCAAGTTAAAACTGTTATATAGGGCCAAAGAGAATGTCCCCAATGCTAATATCTGATAACATAACATAATGTCAGTAATGATTATGCAAAGCAACTATTCTTTTATTTACATGAAAGATGTGCATCTCTCTAATGATGAAACATGTATCCAATGACCAAAGATGAATGGTCTAAATTCATACTATTCAGTAAAAGTAGTGGATTAGGTTGGTGCTCCGTATTGGACAATAAGTGTAGGACTTTGAATGGATAATATCAGCAGTGAAATAGTGGGACGGGTGCTTCCCTAGGAGAAAGTGGAGGAAAACTGTAAAGGACCATCGATGTGAAGTTGAAGACTAGCCTGTGCATACAGGAAGCAATGTGCCTGGCGATGATGATAAGATAGGATTGTCTTTTCGAGGTTTTAAATTATTGGCATTGTTGTTTATTTTTTAGCACATTGTTCATCGGTTGTTTTTTTATTTCAGTCCATGACTTTGGCAAGTCTACTTCATTTATCATCACCTCATAGATAGGCGGCATCTCGACATTGAGTTCCATGGATAGACCGCCACGTTGCTATAGCAACAGCAGTATGAGGGGAACCTAATCGATTAATGTTGTCCGTACTTCTGCCTCCAGCTCCCTGCGAACACCCCTCTTACTCGCTACCTCATCACAGTGAAAGGCATGATGTGTGTGTATGTGTATGTGTATGTGTGTGTGTGTGTGTGTGTGTTCAAGTTCAAGTTCAAGTTTCTTTAATAGTTGTCATACAGAAGTACAGAATACTTTCATACAAAATGCTTCTTACTGTTACGCTCCAGAGACTGTGCTAGACAAGATAGTATCAAATAACATAGTATAGCATGTAATTTAGAAGAAGAAAATGAGGTCACAGTGTTCGGTATAGACATATGTACAATGTTCTGAGTTACCATATAATATACAATACTATGCAGTGTACTAATGTACAGTACTATATAGTGCAAAGCAGAAATGGGATGAGGTACAATTTAGGTACAATTTACAGTAAGGTGTACGAGTTGTAGTGCAATCCTTCATCAATAAATATAAAGTGTGGGGAGTGGGTGCTACAGTGTGTTTGTTTAAAGTGGGTGTGTGCTATAAAGTGTGTGGAGTGGGTGCTACAGTGTGTTTGTTTAAAGTGAGTGTGTGCGTGTGGATGTGTGTGCTATGTGCGTTTGGTGGTTGTTGTTGTGTAGTGTTCATTGTTCGTTTAGCAGCCTGATGGCCTGGGGATAGAAGCTTCTTCTGAGTCTTTCTGTGCTCGCCTCGAGACTCCGGTATCGCTTGCCTGACCGCAGCAGTTCAAAGAGGCAGTTGTTCGGGTGACTGGAGTCTTTAATGATTCTCTTAGCCTTGCCCTTGCAACGCTTGTTGTAAATGTTCTGGAGGGTGGGGAGCCCCCCTCCAATTGTGCGTTCGGCTGAACGTGTCACTCTTTGTAGTCTGCTTCGGTCTTGTGCAGTGCTATTCCCAAACCAGGAGGTGATGTTGCCGGTCAAGATGCTCTCTATTGTACATGAGTGAGTGTGTGAGTGTCTATCGAATATTGCGAGTAGTTGGTTCACAAATAAACCAAAATGCTTAGCTGGAACCTACTGAATGTGGAAACCAGGAGTCTACTTAAATTACTATATTCAAATATGCACATACACACTCTGGATGTACAATATGCCCCTGCATCAGAGGCAGCAGACGGGTGTACATGTTAATGAGAATGTGTGTGTGTGTGTGTGTGTGTGTGTGTGTGTGTGTGTGTGTGTGTGTGTGTGTGTGTGTGTGTGTGTGTGTGTGTGTGTGTGTGTGTGTGTGTGTGTGTGTGTGTGTGTGTGTGTGTGTGTGTGTGTGTGTGTGTGTGTGTGTGTGTGTGCCCCAGTGACTCCCTCTCAGCCTCACACTTCCCACGTCACCCTCCTACTCCTCAATGAATCACGTCAGACCCACAATGAAAGCGGATCCTCACACTATGAACAAGCTAGGTATACGCTTATCAACAAGGTCATCTATGGGTCTCTATAAGTGTGGACTAGAGGAAAAGGTTTAATAAAATTGCAAATCAACAATAGCATTACCTTGTACAGTACAGAAGTGCCATGCGTTGAGTGCCAACGACGAGAAATCTATTTTTTTTAATCGTTATTTCTTTTATTAGCGATTTCCATTCATTTTTCAACAATCTAGCCAGACAAGAATATATACCAATTTTCTCTCTGTGCGTTCAGTAGAAAGCTATCCGGGTGCAAGCTAGCCTAGCTTAGCACAAATTAATGGAAGCAGATACGGATCAGCTAGCCTAGCTTAAAACTCAGAGAGAGGGGGTTTTGGGCAACAGCTAGGCTAGCTTATCCGTATCAGTTTCCATTTATTTATGCTAAGCTAGGCTAGCTTGCAGCTGGATAGCTTTTTACTGAACGCACAGAGAGGAAGGTATCCATCTTCTTGTCTGACTCTGGAGAAGACGGTAAGCACATCTCCCATAATGTTGCTGTGTTCCTTTAAGGCTGCATCATAGTCCTGACATAGCATACACGGAATGAACTCCACTGGGGTCCACAAGGACTAAAATGATGCATACCTCCACATAGGCATCATGTCCAACTCGCCCCTCAATTTCTCTGTTTGTGCGTACCTAGAACACAAGCCATGGCTCTGTGTGCACATTGATCAGAGGGAGAGTGGTGGATCAAAGAGCTGCTACGCCGCTTGGACTGTGACAGGCTGAGGACTGTACTTCCACACGTCTACAGAGTCGTTACTGATCCTGCCATTGAACACCGGCATGAAGGTAGTACGTCTGGTTGGTTTGAATTGACCTATCTTGATCTTCCCTCAAAGGAAGCAACAGTTGTGATTGGAGGATCAATAAAAGAGGGCGTTGCTTGAGAATGAGATAGATTTTTCCATCCTCATTGAGGGTTAGTATAGGGGTGTCCAGAATAATGTGGACCTGTGAAGCCTGTTGAGACATGTCATTGCGATAATGGGCAATACAAATAAACCTGACTTGACTTATTAGTTTACTACACCAAAAGATTATGGTTTATTTTGGTGTGGCCTGGCCCTGGCAGCTAAATGTTACTGCAGTCCTTTAGAATGGATACATTTTAGATCTTGATGAAAAGCTGTATTTTAAGCTCTATGTCTGTCATCTAAAGTCCAATGCTGTGGCTTCCTAGTATTCTGAAAAGTACTAAACCTTTTCAAAAGGCATGAACAAATATTGTTTGTACAGTACTGTATCTCCTTTACAGACTGTAGCTTTATATTCTCTATGCACTTCTGCTTGGCGTAATCACACCTGAGAGCTCTCTCTCTCTCTCTCTCTCTCTGAAAAGACACAGAGTATCTCTTGGAGAACTTTTGTATTTCCCAACTATTACAAGCGAGGTACGAGAACTAATCTGCTTTCGGGCTGTAGAGTAGGAGTACCTCGTTTTGTCTGCACACAGAATTAAACTGTCAGGCCACCACCATCAGATAAACTGAGTCAAACTGTTAAACAACTCTTCACATGTCATTCTTAAAAGAATAGAATAGCCTTCAGCCAAATCTGAAAACCTGGATGAAATCAGTTATCTTCTGTTCTGTCTCGTTAGGTGGGTAGACAAAGACACTTATTTAAATACAATTCTGCCACTCAGTCAGATATTGTATTCGAGCTTTGTCTCAAACACTACAGAGCTTCAAAAGCTGAACTATATCTAATCTTAAATCTTCACTGGCCACCACCATCTGGATCTCTTTGCACCAGGTTCTCACGCTGTTCACAGTCTAACTTAGTTTACCGTAAATCCTCAAATAGAGGAGGGACCTCTGATAAAGTAGGGGCCTCTCATAATGGCCGGGGGGTTTGATGCATTTAGACAAACACAGGCCGGTCTCTATTATAAGGTCGCAAAAAAGGTATTTTTTTTATTTTTTGTGCCGTGATATAGAATGAGATAAACTCTTGCCAATGGAAATCAAGTGCTGCCTCCCGCTACACTGACTACCGTACATTAACGTCTCCCTCTGGTTAGCTTTAGCGCTAGCTGCTAGCTAATGTTGTCATAATATCTAGATATGTGGTGTCAGCTGGATGACGTTGACTTCGTTTGCAAACGTTAACGTTCGCTATCTATATGGCGTTGGCAGGAGAGGCTGGCGTTGTCCAGTTGACACATTAGAGATCATGATGCTATGACAGCGTTAGTAGCTAAAGCTACTGGATGTCAACAACTCCATTCGACGGAGGAAGTCGAGAAGGTACCACACGCTAAACCGTCCCCGGACCCCACAACCTAGTATAGACAGTTCCAACTTCAGTGTGTGAATTACGTTAATCCCACAATTACTCAACTGCACTCAATATTTAAATACCAATGCTAGTCTAAATAAATGTAGACAGACAATGTACATATTAACACTTTAACTGCCAGAAGACGAGTTTAGGCGTCCTTCCCCGCCATGCTCAAGTTGCCGAAGACGCCGTAACTCGTCTTTGATATCAATATTTCAAAAATCTGTGATCGGAATCATATTTTCCATCCGCAGCCTTCACACACAGTTCAGAGCTCCTCTCAATCCTCTAGCGGTTCAAGAGCGCCATCTGGTGGCCGATCGGCAGAAGCGCCAAACAGGAAGTGATGTGGCTGAAGTGCTGTTCACCCATATTACTTCCGGCCACTCTCTATAGCTCCCGCAACTCCATCTTGACACAATACATAGCGATCCGTTGCCAATAACTCGATAAACAACATGATTTGGACGTATATACCATTATACAACATGGAAATGGACCGGGTATTTTTACATCCCATAATGGAAAACTGTCTACCCCACGCTAATCGCCCAACGGCCCGCAGAGACTGGGGTGAGTTTTAGCGTGTAATATTTCCGTGTTCGACACTAACTGCTATGATGAACATTTGACCCACATTAGATGAATGGTATAACGCTGCCCACGGAATTATAAACGCCCCCTCGCCCATCCGGTCAACATCAGATGACGTGTAGTAACTTCCAGAAGTCCGTCCAGTTGGATTTTTTTTATATCGCGCCGATTGCTATCAAACTGTATTTGATCATCAATATAATGCATTTGGGGCTATAAATCACGTTCTGGAGAAAGCTGCAGAAAGAGATGAAAACATACTTATACTTTAGATCAGGGGTCAGCAACCTTTTTGACATGGAGTGCCTGTTTGAAATATAGTTGTAATTAGTGTGCCTCAACAATATTCCATGCATCGTAAATATCTTTTCTCATAATCAGGTATTTTTAATGATAGTTTTTACATTATTACATCATTATCGTTATTGTTATTATTAACAATATTATTATGATGGTTGTATCAACCCTAAATCTGAGTTTGGGGGGGGGGATGCAATGCAGACAAACAGCTGCATACAGTGCGACCATTTCACTCACATTTGCTTTGCCCATTCATTTTTGGACACATCACACACCATCGGTGTGTGTACTGTACGTGGGCTGTCATAGCTCCACCTACAGGCCTAATGGAGAACACCAGGAGAACACCAGGATGTGAATGGAGGGTGAATGTGAGGTATATCGTGTAAATAAGTTTTGATTGATCGCAAGACTACACTGTAAAAAATATCTAATAATAAGTTACCAGAACTTAAAAATATTGAGTTCAGTTACTGTGCATTAAGGTTTTCAGTTTTCAATCCAGAATAATCCAGAAAAATAAGTACACAACCACATTATTTCAACCTAATAAAACTATGTTTATTGTCATTGTTTTAAGAACACAAGTTGACTTGGTAATACTCACATTTTGAGTAAAAAATATGGCTTTTAACATGTGCAATGTTCAATGAAATAGAAAAATAAATAATAAAATTAGTTGATTAATCCCACTGGTCACAATGGTGACCGTAATAATGTTTTTGTTATAAGGCTCTGCAAATGTTACTGAATGATGTAGCAATGTATTTCCAGCTAAATTGAAATAATAAACAAATAAAGGGTCTCAATTAAATATGTGGTAGTAAAAAGAACCTGTGGGAGGATTTCAACAAGATAAATGCGACAACAGTGCAAAATATTTCATTATAATATTTCAAAGCAAAAAAAATATATATATATATAATTTTTTTTTTTTTTACTGCTGCCCCCTGTGCCTATGCAAATGCCCCCGCGTGCCTATGCAGGCACGCGTGCCTAAGGTTGCCTACCCCTGCTTTAGATCATATTTTAGTATGAATATGTGAATGAAAAAGTTTAACGTTCATACACCCTGAACAATACATATAGGACATTGAATGGGCCCTAATAATGGCAATTTAGCAATAGAATTTAAAAAGTTATAGCCCTGCAAAGAAGGGGAACTTCTCCATAGACAAATAGAGCTGGCAACCTATGGTATATCATGAATTTAGCCTTAGGCAATCAAAGTGTTAAAAGAAAATAATAATAATAATAATAATAATAATAATAATAATAATAATAATAATAATAATAATAATAATAATAATAATAATAATAATAATAATAATAATAATAATAATAATAATAATAATAATAATAATAATGCAATAAAAGTCTGAAAATTAAGGGATTATGTCCATGAGTGTCATTTTTAGAAATTAAGGCCTGCCTTTTATATAAGCCTCTCTCTCTTTGCAGCTGAGGTAAATAGAAGACACGTCCTATATTTGAGGATTTACGTATCCATTGTAACCCTGTGAAGACTGTGCAGACTGAAAACTCCCAATTATCAGCGATGCAAATGGTGTCGACATGAATAGAAAAATAAAAGCACAAACATTTACATTTAGTCATTTAGCTGACGCTTTTATCCAAAGCGACTTACAAGTTTTGTACAACAAGACAGCAGGAAGGGTACAACTCTATCAGCTGAGTAACAATGTGCATCAAAGTGTTGAGTGCTACAGCTACAGCCCATAGTAGACCTGAACCACGGTTCATTATCATTCTTGCATGAGTAAGCTACTTTGTGCCTCGGGCGATGGCGATGCTATGAACCAAGATTGTGGTTGAGGTGAAAATAATAGTTATTAATCATTTGCAGAGAGTGAGAGTGGGTGCTTTTGTTGTTTTGAACAAGAGAGAGGCTGTAACACTCCATATTTTTAACCACAAGGGTATTATTCAGAGGCATCGTGCCAATAACCCACGCTTTTACCCAAGCAAAGGTTTCAATCTGCTGCAGGAGAAGCACCTACGTAGTTCTGCTGTGTTATTCTACCTCATCCATCCCTGAAACCTTCCAGCTAACTGGGCAATTAATCAATACATTTTATTTAAAATGACGAATTTGGCTTCCAATTATTATGAAACCAAGACAATCTAAATGTCATGTTTTTGTTTTTCAGGTGAATTATTATTATTAAGGAAATCCACTGACACAATATTAACCATAAATAATTACGATGATTTTTGCCATTATTGAGCAGCTCTACTAACCAGCCCTACAACATAATGCTCTCTGCACCCATTCCAAAAAAGTGTGTAAAATAAAGCACAATTGGTGTGTTATTAGGCTTGCAACAAGCGACAAAGACCCCCTTAAAAATGTGCATCTTTACACGCTGAATGTGCTTTACCATGAGCACACAGGAGTCAAACGCTTTGTTCCCAAGCCAGACAACAACAAACCCTGGAACGATGGAGTGAGGTGCAAAGCATTTGGCCCTGTCATGAGTCACATAATGGATGTAGCCATGCCCCCACCCCCCCCTCCCCTACCTCTACAAACTGAACGTGGATCAGATCCAGGCTGAAATTAGATTAATTTAGATTCAAACACTTTAAACTCAAACACTCTACTACTTACGCTGCCGGCCAGTATGACTTACTAACTACCCGTACCCCCCCCCCCCCTACCTAACCCGCCCCCACCTCCAATGTACAGCCCCCCACCCACCCCCACCCCACCTACCCAACCTCCTCCAATGTACAGTTTCTACGTCAAATGTATATACACTCTTTTTCTGGACACTTTTTGTATCACAAACAGTACTGTATTTGCAAATCTGGTATGTCATAAATGTATAGATGTAGCAGTACTGTCTATCTGTATGTTGTGTATGTCATATATGTTATGATGAATTGAAAATGGGGGACCCTGATGTAAACAAGACAAAAGTCTTTCTCTGGTCTGACTGCATCCCCTTAACAATTGTGTGTGTATTGAGCTGTACTGTACTGTACCCATTCTGCAATCTGTTAATAAACTTTTCAATCAATCAACCATAGTGTTTTTATACCTGTATCACTGTAGCCTGCATATTAATACTACAACTCTGTATACATCTGATTAGCACTGTACTCAGTAGTGCCATTCATATATTTTAAACCCAGTTTAATCACCTGTACATTGTATATTACTATTGCACTATTGTTTTTTATTTGCACTCTGGTTGGATGCCAAACTACTTGTATAATGACAATACATTTTAAACTAAACCAATGCTTTCTTAATCTGAGCAAGAAAGCAGAATGCCCCTACTCAATTATAGCATCATTATTAGTATTTAAGGCAAAAATATCGTGACTTGCTGTAGAGAAAACCTCTAGTTTAGCCTACATCAACAAAGTTTGCATAAAAGGTGTGATTTGGTCTTACTGTAAACATGTAAACATACAAAGTGTCGAGGAAGAGACCATTTGTTGCAGCCTTGTTTACACACTGCATCCCTCTGATCCAATAATGGAGGAGGATCATACATATTGATGGTCATAATGTTTACACATGAAAACGGAAGAGTCCTTTATCTCTGAACAATCGATAGCCATATATTGTTCAGAAGGAATTCTGTCGATGGTCCACAAATATAAACAAAAAACAACAAAGAAATTATTTCTTAGAAAAACAACATACAGCCTGTACTGGTATTTTGTCAATTAATCTAGCAATGCAGACTGCTGACGAGCATTTGAAAATGACTTAAATGCAAAATATACAGAGAATAATGCACAGAAAAAACAACTTACCTGTCCCGTATGCTTTCGCCACCAGCCATGTGAGGCTACAGCAGATTTTGGCTCTTGCGAAGTCATAATGATCAAAAGACTTTATTGCTGGAGCAATAAATGTCTTTTTAATATCCTTAGTGTCTGGCACTTCACCCATGTTGTTCAACTCCCAGAAGTGTCTCTAAAGCCTTAAGACGCGATGGAAAATGTCATCATCCCACTTCTAACGGAATTTCATACAACAAATTCGACTTAGCTCGTTGAGCTTTAGTACCTTGCCTTTCTATAGAGTCTACTCGCAATCCATTCAGTGAGGTATGCTATTTCAGAGGCAGGTTTCAAGTATTTTCTATTTTCTTAAAACGTTGCTAAAAATGAATCACTGGTTGTGATATTGATCATCTCACTGCTACGGTGCTACCAGTTGAAACGGGTCCGTCCGTCCGAATAGCTGTCAACCGTCCCTGGATTTTAGAGAAAAGGGCGCATCTTCTTTTCAGCTGGAATTGACATAAACATTTCCATTCTTTGGACTCAAACGCATTTCTTCCCTTTAGGTTCACATGTTCGTCTCTGGTAGGCTATGTTTCTGTATTCCCTCTATTCATTTCATTCTTTGCCTCCTTGTTGCGGTTTTCCTGCCGCACTGTGGCTCTGGAAGCCCTGCTGCTGTGCGCACGCGCGTACACAACCCAGCAGCAAATGTACGCACCACATTG
This sequence comes from Notolepis coatsorum, assembly GCF_963971535.1. NCBI lineage: Eukaryota > Metazoa > Chordata > Actinopteri > Aulopiformes > Paralepididae > Notolepis > Notolepis coatsorum. The sequence goes on from NC_140166.1 coordinate 198,989,736, forward strand.
ATTGATTGATTGATTGATTGAAAACTTTATTAACAGATTGCAGAATGGGTACAATACAGTACAGCTCAATACATACACAATTGTTAAGGGGCTGCAGATCAGAGAAAGACTTTCGTCTTGTTTACATCAGGGTCCCCCATTTTCAATTCATCATAATATAACAGACATACACGACATACAGATAGACAGTAAATCTATACATTTATGACATACCAGATTTGCAAATACAGTACTGTTTGTGATACAAAAATAGTCTAGAAAAGAGAGTATATAAATTTGACGTGGAAACTGTACATTGGAGGTGGTTGGGTGGGTGGGTGGGGGACACTGTACAACTGTACAAGCAAAACTGTACATTGGAATATTGACAAAACCATACTTGGTCATTTACTGTACATTGGAGGGGGTTGTGTTAGGACATTTACAGGGGCCAGTTTCGAATTGCAGTCTCCCGTAGGTGTTCTTTGAGAGTGGTTTTGAAAGTGGGTAGTGATTCACATTCCTTTACAGCTGTGGGTAGGGTGTTCCACAGGCATAATTGCGAAACGTGTTTAGTCCCTTGTTTGAGCCGAATCTGGGTTTAACATGATTTGTGGAGCTCCCTCTGGTGTTGTGATCGTGGTATTTATTCACTGACCTTTGGGAAGTATTTTGACATGTAGGCCTACATAAGGCATGTGTTATGCCATTACGTCTGAATATCTATTCATTTAAAAAACACAATTCCACGCGCACACTATTAGACAGAGGTGTTATCGGTGTATAGTAATTGTATATTATGCCTATAAATAGACTACCTTGTAAAAACTGAGGCGACCATTTGTGGCGAGGGAGCAAAATACAGTTCCACCAGAAACCATCAGAGGCTGGAGAGCCTTTTGCACTGTTTTAAAACCACGAGGCAACTGTTTTCGATTCATCAATATGTTGCAAAAACACACACAACAAGGAGTTTGCTGCACAGATTGGAGTTCATATGAACTACATTACCCAACATGCAACGAACCGTTACGTCATCATCATGCGCCTGTGTCTGGCTGTAGCAGATAAGGTACGGTTTCGTTTTTATTTACAACTTTGGTTTTCGCAATGGGAAATATGATTTTGTTATTGTAATGTCTCCATCTTTGCGGTACGGCACGGTTCACGTGCGGTATTCCCGAAAACGTAGGTACTATTTAACGTTAAGCTTGTTAAAACGCTTAAAAAGTGCACACATTTCTCTCTTGGCTCCAGGCTTGTCAAGATGGTCCAAAAAGATGGGGGATTTTCATACATATAGCTAATGAATGAATGAATGAAAACTTTATTTAACAGATTGCAGAATGGGTACAATACAGTACGGCTCAATACACACAATTGTTAAGCAGATGCAGACCAGTGAAAGACGTTCGTCTTGTTTACATCAGGGTCCCCCATTTTCAATTCATAGTGACATTATGACATACACAACATACATGACATACAGGTATATAGGACTGTTACATTTGTGACATATACGATATGCTAATATACAGTACTGTTACCCAGAGATCCTAACAGAAAATATACATAATAATGGGGAGGAGACTGTACATTAGGAGGGGGTGGGTGGGAGAAAATACGGTGGGGAGGAGACTGTCTATTAGGAGGGGGGGGGGGGTGTTAGACAATTCATTTTCGTGATTTCTGACCACTTGACGACAACATCCTGCTTCCCTGTGTTCACAGAATAAACATGTTTATGCCAAGAGCTCTGAAAGTGAAGAGACATTCTGAAGGCTCAAGCCAAGTTCTCAAAAAGAAAAACAAAGTGAGTGAGGAGAAGGAGGAGAGGAGCAGCGAGGAGAAGGAGGAGAGGAGCAGCGAGGAGACGCCAGAGGCACCTGCTCTGAGCTCTACGGCAACTCCTCTCGAGGGGAAGATAGAACCCACCGATGCTAAGACACCGGGACAGACAATACGATCATGTGTCAATTCTTCATCTTTGAAGGAGAGCCCGCCACGTGAGGACCCTCAAGGGTCTTCTTCAGATGATAGCGAGGAAGAGGAGGAACCTGTCAAGTCATTCCGAAAGAGCCAGAGATGGCCCCAGCCCGGGGACCCTGTGTGCGTGATGTGTGGCCGTTACGGGGAGTACATCTGTGACAGCACCGACAACGACGTCTGCAGTCTTGAGTGCAAGGCCAGTCACTTGGCCCAAATGGGCCTGGGAACCGGGGAGGGCGCGTTTAATCGCGAACAAGCGACAGGCCGCGAGACGCCCTGGCAATCTCCGCAACCGTCCGTCGACACCGGCGGCGCTGGGAAACCTGAAACGGGTTATTCCTACAAGGAAGACCCGTTCATATCCGGTCTAACGGAGGAGCAGGTGCAGCGGGTGAAGCGGGAGCTTTGCATTGTTACAGAGGGCACGGATGTGGGCCGACTGGTGGTCGAGTTTGAACACTGTCGCTTCCCCGCCACCCTGGGCGCCAACCTGAAGAAGGCGGGCTACCAAGCGCCCACGCCGGTCCAGATGCAGATGGTGCCCGTGGGCCTGACTGGCAGGGACGTGATCGCCAGCGCAGACACCGGTTCGGGGAAGACCGTGGCCTTCCTGCTGCCCGTGGTGGTGAGGGCACTGGAGGTACAGTACGGTTATTAATCTAGACATCTTCATCAGCTGGCTGCACGGGGAGCTCAAATCAAGCAATCTGATTGGTTCATAGCCATGGTATATTGAGCATAATCCACAGATATAATTCTAATTCCTTTTCACAAAATCATGGTTTAATCCTTATCACTCTGCGTCTGAGGGGGAAAAAACATTAGTCTTGTTAAATGAGACGGTCTGGTCAGGGCTGACGCATGCAGATCGGGGAATCCCTCGCGTAATTTTGAGAGGTTCAAAATGTCCGTTAGCATCCATCTGAATCGGACGGATAAAGCGATGGTTTTATCCAGATTCTTTGATTATTGACACTTTCACTAAATGTATTAATCTAGCTACTAACTGGGGAGACTAATAAATTACAGATAAAGGAATATAGTAGGATGATCAGATCGGTTATGATAGTTAATCTCCCATTGAATGGGGATTCCCAGTTAAACTGGGCGTCAACCCCAGTCCTGTCGCAGCCGCTCAATCTCCCAAAATGTTTTAGCAAATAATATCCAAACAGGCGTTATTTGGACAAACTGACTACTGACTACTAAAACAGCATTCGGCCTTGGTAAATAGTCTGCATATCTGCCCGACTATGAAAAAAAGAATGCCAGCTAGTTGCTAATGTGTATATTGCAGGGGTCAGCAACCTTTTTGACATGGAGTGCCTGTTTGAAATATAGTTGTAACTAGTGTGCCTCAACAATATTCCATGCATCGTAAATATCTTTTCTCATAATCAGGTATTTTTAATGATAATTTTTACATTATTACATCATTATCGTTATTGTTATTATTAACAATATTATTATGATGGTTGTATCAACCCTAAATCTGAGTAGGGGGGGGGGAATGCAATGCAGACAAACAGCTGCATACAGTGCGACCATTTCACTCACATTTGCCCATTCATTTTTGGACACATCACACACCATCGGTGTGTGTACTGTACGTGGGCTGTCATAGCTCCACCTACAGGCCTAATGGAGAACACCAGGAGAACACCAGGATGTGAATGGAGGGTGAATGTGAGGTATATCGTGTAAATAAGTTTTGATTGATCGCAAGACTACACTGTAAAAAATATATAATAATAAGTTACCAGAACTTAAAAATATTGAGTTCAGTTACTGTGCATTAAGGTTTTCAGTTTTCAATCCAGAATAATCCAGAAAAATAAGTACACAACCACATTATTTCAACCTAATAAAACTATGTTTATTGTCATTGTTTTAAGAACACAAGTTGACTTGGTAATACTCACATTTTGAGTAAAAAATATGGCTTTTAACATGTGCAATGTTCAATGAAATAGAAAAATAAATAATAAAATTAGTTGATTAATCCCACTGGTCACAATGGTGACCGTAATAATGTTTTTGTTATAAGGCTCTGCAAATGTTACTGAATGATGTAGCAATGTATTTCCAGCTAAATTGAAATAATAAACAAATAAAGGGTCTCAATTAAATATGTGGTAGTAAAAAGAACCTGTGGGAGGATTTCAACAAGATAAATGCGACAACAGTGCAAAATATTTCATTATAATATTTCAAAGCAAAAAAAAAAATTATATATATATAATTAATTATATATATATAATTTTTTTTTTTTTTTACTGCTGCCCCCTGTGCCTATGCAAATGCCCCCGCGTGCCTATGCAGGCACGCGTGCCTAAGGTTGCCTACCCCTGGTATATTGCATAGCAACCGCCTTGCAGTGCAGGCAGCCAGGAGGGCCTATTTTATTTTTTAACATTATGTATCAAAAATAAATGTATCACTTAGCTGTTATATAATAACCATATACCATGACCTGTCATGAGCTATTGCTTAAGAATACAATACATACCTATTACCCAATACCCACACAACACATCTTCACCTCTTACATCTTTATCATTAATAGGGATGCACTGATCCAACTTGATACAGATACCTGGGTTTTGGGTATCGGCTGATACAGACAGAGTACCAATCTGTTACTTTTATTAATGGACAGTATAGATTTGGACCATCATTTCTGGGTCATTGGACAAAAAACATTGAGATATAATAAACTTTTCTCCATTATATTGAGATTAGTTAAATGCAGAAAAATGCAGCAAATCAAGCAATTGGCTTAGATTTCTGGCATGTTAGACCTGTTCCTTGGTATCAGATTTGAGCATCAGGGAAATCCTCCGATATTCTATTTTGGCCTGGTATCAGTATCGGTATCTGTGCATCCCTAATTATTAACAGGTGAAGGCCTTTCTAAAGGCATCATGTGTAGGTAATGGGTATATGTGAGAGCAGATGCTGGGCAACACTGGGATTTTCTTTTAGGGTGTCATATGCCCGGTTGAACCACCGCCAGGCATAGGGCCACAGAGTGATCAGTCAGGCACATTGGTGCTGGGCGTAAAACCGAAACAAGCACATGCCCTCCAGGAATTGAGGTGAGGTGAGGTGAGGATACTATAAATAAAAGATGAGAAGCTTTTTGGAGCCGGCTGGAGATAGGCTTCTTCAACGCTAACCTTTTCAAAGAGTGTGCTTTGCTGCATTGCACCTTTTTCTCTTGATACCTTCTCTGAATAAAGTAAAGTTTGTTAACCTCTGGGCTCCATCCTTCTCCTTTGAAGCAACAGCAAGGAGTAATTCATAAGCAGAGACTCTTTTTTTTTTTTTTTTTTTTTTTTTTTTAATCTATGCCAGTTATTGAGAAAGCTTAGAATTGAACTTATTAATTTTACAATTTAACTGGGAACCTAGAATTCATAGAAACATTAAACTGCAAACCGAAATGCAGAATCCAGAATACTCAAACCTGTAATGTCATTAGATGTGAGATTTGGAACTGCCCGATTAACAATGAATCGCAGGCTGATTTTGTGAACTCACAGAATGTTGAGTTTTTTTTATATCCAGTTCTTTGCCGAGACGAGCAGCTCTATAACTCTGTCTGTCAGTTGGTCGGGCCACAAAGATTTCCCCACCCTCTAGTGGCCACCGTTTTCTCTGGAAGGAGGCTGAAATCTGACAGGGAGGTCAAGTGAGGTATGTGTATTATGTTCATGTCAATTGGCCCAAAGGGGGTGTGGCAATGGGAGTAGCCTGGCTGCGGCAATGGGAGTGGCCTATCGCAAAAAAACAACAGCTTCATCCATCAGGCTGTCAGGATGCTGGACTCTCCCCCCTGCGCACCAAAAAGTCAGGACTGTAATGCACCAAGTGCTTTGAAAATAACCAACCAACCACGCTTCCCTCTGCTCCAAAAAGCACTAAGCACTTTGTAATAAAAATAAAAGCCCTCTAAATCACACTCTGCACTAAGCACTTTTGGACAATTACTTTAGATGTTATGGAATATGCTGCTACATTATATTGCACCTTAGGTTGCACTAAGGCTACTGTGTTTTCCCCCCAAATTTTCTTTTTCTTTAATATTTTGTGTACACCGGCGGTCAGAGAGAAACACATTTTTATCCTCTATCGGTCCTGTACATATGCTAGTATTGACAATAAAGCTTGCATTTGAGCTTGCACTTGAAAAAGGTCACAGCTAAATTTACACTTGTTTTTCTATATGTTATGTAATCATCCATAGACATGTGTAAGTGCAGACTAGGGCCCCCTCTTACCCCTGAAACAGGCTGGAAGTGGAGGCAGAATGGCTGGAAGTGGAGGCAGAATGGCTGGAAGTAGTGGAGGCAGAATGGCTGGAAGTGAGACAGAGAATGGCCATTGGAATAACATTCACTTAAAAAAAATGTGTATTCATTTCTATTCCCCCACAGGACTTGAATCATCCTCGTTCAAATATTGTTCCTGGTCTGTGGCTGAACTTTGAATAACCGCCAAGTATCTTGAAGCAGCAGTTTTACTTGTTGCACAAAAGCCACTGTGCAGGAAATAGGTCTAGACCTCAGTCATTAACCCATATATACCCCCCCCCCCCCAGAGACCAGCTGATGGTGTGGGCAGTCCTGCAGCTCTCATCCTCACCCCCACCAGGGAGCTAGCCATCCAGATCGAGAGGCAGGTCAAGGAGCTGGTGGTGGGCCTCCCCAACATGAGGACCGCCCTCCTGGTGGGGGGCATGCCCCTGCCCCCTCAGCTCCACCGGCTCAAAAGCACCATCAGGGTACGCCCGCTTAGCCTCTCTCCATACCAAACTGAACGATTGTAAAACCTATAGTACTCTAGAGAATTACAGGAATAGTGTATTGATTTATTTTATTCCTGTGTTTTCTTTTATTTATTGCTTTACTACAGAGGTAATGAATCGTCATAGTATTTTTCTAGTGGAATATTATAGACATTTTCGTGAATCACTCTTAAGTACTCATGTGGTTTTACCATAGAAACACGACAAAGTATATGAATACTATAGTGATTCACTATAGTAGTTATTGTGTGTGTGTGTGTGTGTGTGTGTGTGTGTGTAAGTAAACCCACAGGAATGCTATAGTTTTACTATAGTTAATTGAAAAAGTTGTTGAACAGAATGATGCTGTGCCTGCATGTTCACGCTCGCCCTGTGTCGTCCTAGATCATGATCGCCACCCCGGGGCGACTCATCGAGGTCTTAAAGCAGAAGGCGGTGAAGCTGAACGAAGTGAAGGTTGTGGTGGTGGACGAGGTACGTCTGGATTATAGAAGTTGTGATAACGAGGGTGGCTGGGTGGCGCAGCGGACATTGTGCTCGTCACCAACGCAAGAGACACCGGGTCCGGCTGTCGGCGTTGCCTCCGGCTTGGGCCAGCCGTCATACTAACTCAATTGGCAGAGTTAGCGGGTGGAAGTCGATCGGTGGTAATCTGGACGTTGTGGACAGCGACTCCTACAGGTCGGTTGGGGACGCCTGCACAGCAGAGACAGGAAATGGCGGAGGTAGTGTGAGCCTCCCACACGTTACACCTCGCCAATGAGAGTCCGCGCTGGCAGGTGAAAAGATGTGACAGGCTGCCTCCTCGTGTATCGGAGGGGACACGTGATGCAAGGGTTCTATCCTCCCTACAACCGGCCAGTGGGGGGCATATGCGAGCAACGTTCAAGACAGGGGAGGGGAGAATTGGCACAGTGGAATTGGGATGGGAGAAAAATAGAAAAAGTGGATAAAAAAGAAAATAAGAAGTTGTGATAACGATCTGCCAGGTTTCATACTGCGCCCCCGTTGTCACACTGAGGCATCGGAAGCTTGTCTCTGGAGGAAACCATCGTGAGAGGTCAGAGGTCAGAGACACCCACACACGAATATCCTTGGAGCTAAACAGACTCCAAAGACATAGTCCACATGCTGAGATGAATGCAAACATGTCGACTTTTATTACGACATCTGTGCGTACAAAAAAAGGAGTGCTCAGATGCAGAGAGGTGAATTTACTGTAGATGTACATTTAGTCATTTAGCTGAGGCTTTTATCCAAAGCGACTTACAAGTTCTGTACAAGTCAGCAGGAAGGGTACAACTCTGGCAACTACGGGTCAGTAACATTGTTCATCAAACAGTGTTGAACTTGGGTGCTACAGTCTTGAGTGCATAGTAGTAAAGACATATTAGCATAGTAGGTAGTATTATAGGCAAGGTCCATTCCATAGTTAGCAAAGTGAAGGTTAGTATTTTAACATTTAGAATATCAGTAGTAACCCAAGGATATTTGTGTGCTGGTGTCTCTGACCTCCGACCTCTCATGGTTATATTTGATACGATTTTAATTTGGGACTCATATATCCTGTGTTGTGATATTGTGATACTTAAGTACATACGATATTGATATCTGGTGCCCAGTATGGTGATATTTTTCACAGCACTTTTTCCAGGCCATTATTGAAAGACCATACATACCACACTATATCAACCTCGTAACGGATCCATTTACTTTCCGTTAACTTTGATCTATTTTCTATTTTGTTCACTTTAAAGAGAGTCCTGTAAGAATAATTTATTTCTTGTTGATGTATACAAATTCTATTCTCTGTTCAGATTGCATGAAAAACAATAGAAAGTCAACTGTTTTACTCATACTGTGTTTTCTATACCATAACAACATTATGAAATCATAATATATTGTTTTTAGTATTGCAATATGTCACAATATATTGAATAGTAACCCGTGTCGTGATATGTATCGTATAACCAGATTCTTGCCAGTTATACACAGCCCTAATTTTAAATTAAGCTGCTAATTCAGCGCTTTAGAATCACAGTGAAGAACCCCTCAGCTCTGGACACTAGCCTGATCAGCTCGATCTCCTTGCGTTCTTGTGGCACGTTCTGTAGGCAGACACCATGCTGAAGATGGGCTTCCAGCAGCAGGTCCTGGAGGTCCTGGAGCACGTTCCCGAGGAGCACCAGACTCTGCTGACATCGGCCACCATCCCGGAGGGCACGGAGCAGCTGGCGGCCCGGCTGACCCAGGACCCCGTGCGCATCACCATCGGCGAGAAGAACCAGCCGTGTGCCAACATCAGGCAGATTGTCCTCTGGGTGGAGGAGCCGTCCAAGAAGAAGAAGCTGTTCGAGATCCTCAATGTAGGTTGAGAGATCTTTGAGCTTGTATTGACATAGAATGCCATTTTCCTAGTTTATTTGATTCAGATTGAGCTACAGCTATCTGTTGTGAGTGCTGTGTAGGGCTGCTCAATTATGGCAAAAATCATAATCACGATTATTTTGATTGATATTAAAAATCAAGATAATTTTAAAACCATTACTCATTGATTTGAGAACGTCATATGACGGCGACTGAATTAGTTTTACCTTTAATTCTCGACCAAAGGCCGTCTTTCTGTCATCTTCTACAAGTAAAGTTACCATAGACATTTCAAAATAACTAGAGAAACATGCCGTGCCTTCCTCTTCCCTCTCAACACTTGGGGAGGGGGTGTAGCGCACCGATGTGAAGGAAGGGTGCGCTGCATTTACAACACAAGACAAAATGAGAGCAACACGGCATGTGGCACAGCAATCGTTTTATCTCGATTATCTTGTTTTCATGATTGTGGGAAGCCGAACTTGCAATTGAAATTGAAATGTGATTGATCGCCCAGCCCTACTGCTGCGGTAGATATGGCTTTGGTTTTGAAGCCGTCACCCTGTGCCTCAGCGTGCGTCGCTGCAGGCTGGGGGTTTCATGAACTGCCTGCGAGAGTTGGGAATTCCTGGCGCTCCAGTCTCCCCATTAGACCATATTTAGACAGCCGTTTCCACAGTCCTGCCCCCCTGTCCAGAGGAAATGGGTGGGCCCTCAGCCATGGTCCCACTCCAGGAAACTGAGCTGCGGCGCATACCATTTATACAGGGCAGGGAACAGGAAGGGACTGCTTTCATAAGCCCACTAAATGGTGCGAGAGCATAATTCTTGAGTAACCAGGGCCTGTTTTACCATATGGGATAATATTGACTTTCTCACTCGGGTACTTTAACCTTCTAACCTCTCAGATTCTGACCAAAAGTTATGAAATCAACCAATGTCCTGATGACAATGTGCTTTGTAAATATTTTCCATCCATGGTAGCTTATGCTATAACATTACCGTAATTCCTCTAATAGTAACCCCGGCTTGTATTTGTTTCAACTGTAGCGGGTACCAGGCTTGTATAGGAGGAGGCCTGTATAAGAGGGAGGCCTATATTTCAAATTTTCAAACGGATCATAATGAATAAATCAACATTTTGTGTCAGTTTGAACCCAGTAAAATGTACTGGGTTCATTTATTGAAACCAAGTACTGTATGAAATAGTAAACAGTGCAATTACAGGTGGTCACTGGTCATTTCAACGTTTTCAAAGTGAAATCAAGTAACTAGCTCAGTATGCAGCTCAGTATATTAGTAACCCGGCTTGTATTAGGAGGCCGGCTTATAATTGCTTAGCTCAAGAGCGCACCCGGCCATTAATAGAGACCCGGCTTGTATTTGAGACCCGGTTACTATTAGAGGAATTACGGTATACATCTTTATTTTATTTTTTTATTTTTTTTGCCAGTCCTATATACCCTGTTGAGTGCCGACGCTCTATTCAATGACAGAGCGCTCACATTTGTGAATGCATAAACTATATCTTAAATTATGGCTATGTGTCTAATACGACCGTCGCTTATCAATGACTTGTTTGCAGTCAACATTGTAGAAACGGATTGTTTTTTTAATCGGTTCATTTCCGTTTTATACCATTTTGAAAAACGCTCGTTTTTTGGAACGTTCAGAAAAAAGTTTATTCTGCAGGAATCGCGCTTTACTGTAATACACAAAACACGTTGTAATTTTTCGGCCTATTTATGAATCGTTTTCAAATAAACGCTAGATTATCGATAGTATATGTGTACTTATGCACGCTATAGAAGCGGGCTGAAAAATCTATTATCTTATTTCCTGATCAGCTACACACACTCACAGCCACACACACACACACACACATGTTGATATATAGGTGAAAACAGCTCTGATTATCCCAATACTGGTCAAATAGATTCCTTACCTCAGATCAGATGTTCTCCAAAAAGATTATTCCAATTCCTGATCGCCATTCCAAATATCGTTCGTGTTTATTGATCCAACGCTGGGTGGTCGAAAGACATATTCCACGCTGTTCTGATGGTGGGCGTCTTCGGTTACTTGCCTGACAAGTAAAATGTGGAATCCGGACTCTTTTTTTCATAATGAAAATGCTTTCATTCAAGAAAGGCAGCAAATTTAGAAGCTCAGTCTAGAACTGGTATTGTTATCGAAATAAATGCCAACAATATCCCCTGAAGTGTGTAAACATTTTATTAAACCACACTGACCTGCTTGTTTCCTTGTAGCTCTTCAGGACAGTAACTGGCCTGCTTGTTTCCTTGTAGCTCTTCAGGACAGTAACTGACCTGCTTGTTTCCTTGTAGCTCTTCAGGACAGTAACTGACCTGCTTGTTTCCTTGTAGCTCTTCAGGACAGTAACTGACCTGCTTGTTTCCTTGTAGCTCTTCAGGACAGTAACTGACCTGCTTGTTTCCTTGTGGCCTTTCAGGACAGTAACTGACCTGCTTGTTTCCTTGTGGCCTTTCAGGACAGTAACTGACCTGCTTGTTTCCTTGTAGCTCTTCAGGACAGTAACTGACCTGCTTGTTTCCTTGTGGCCTTTCAGGACAGTAACTGACCTGCTTGTTTCCTTGTGGCCTTTCAGGACAGTAACTGACCTGCTTGTTTCCTTGTGGCCTTTCAGGACAGTAACTGACCTGCTTGTTTCCTTGTGGCCTTTCAGGACAGTAACTGACCTGCTTGTTTCCTTGTAGCTCTTCAGGACAGTAACTGACCTGTATGTTTCCTTGTGGCATTTCAGGACAGTAACTGGCCTGCATGTTTCCTTGTGGCCTTTCAGGACAGTAACTGACCTGCATGTTTCCTTGTGGTCTTTCAGGACAGTAACTGACCTGCATGTTTCCTTGTGGCCTTTCAGGACAGTAACTGACCTGCTTGTTTCCTTGTAGCTCTTCAGGACAGTAACTGACCTGCATGTTTCCTTGTGGCCTTTCAGGACAGTAACTGACCTGCATGTTTCCTTGTGGCCTTTCAGGACAGTAACTGACCTGCATGTTTCCTTGTGGCCCTTCAGGATGATAAGCTGTACCAGCCTCCGGTGGTGGTGTTTGTGGACTGTAAGCTGGGGGCAGACTTGCTGTGTGAGGCAGTCACCAAGGTGATGGGCCTCAACACTGTAGCCATCCACTCTGACAAGACCCAGCTGGAACGGAACCGCATCCTCAGGGTGAGGCTGATATGATGTGTGTATTGAAAAAGAGTAGATACATGTATAGGGATCTCTACAGGTATAAGATATAACAGTATGTACAGGGCTATAGCAACAGTTATGTACAGAGTTATGCAACATAATTATATAGGCTACACATAGTGTGCAAAGATATACATATTCAGGCTGGTGCAAAAAAAAGAAGAAATTATATGTTCAGCTACATCACAACTGTGCTGTGACTTTCTTAGACGAGCCAGGTTGTAGTTTGCCTGTGATGCATCTCTTCTCTCTCTCTTCTGTCCAGGGACTTCTGGAGGGAGATTTTGAAGTGGTGGTCAGCACAGGAGTTTTGGGCAGAGGACTGGATCTGGTCAATGTCAAACTGGTGGTCAACTTCGACATGCCATCCAACATGGACGAATACGTTCACCAGGTTGGTTTTATCTGAAATACACGCTTGATTCTTTCACTACTTTATTGGCTTTATTCATTTAATTTTAAGAAAATGTTGACTAATTTGTCTGAGCTCTCAGAAAGATCCCTTTTTTTACTGGAAAGATAAAAAAATGTAATGTATAAAAACTAATATTAATATATTAACTAAACGAATTATGTATTAACTAACTAGCTCATCCGCATCCGCTTCCATTCATTTGTGCTAAGCTAGACTAGCTTGCAGACGGATAGCTTTGTACTGAACGCACAGAGAGAAAATGGGTGTGCATCTTCTTGTGTTCCTTTAACCCTTTTCTGTCTCCCCTTCTCATCCAGGTGGGCAGGGCGGGCCGACTGGGCCACAGGGGCACGGCCATCACCTTGCTCAACAACAACAACAGGCGGGTGTTCCTGGAGGTGGTGAACAGAGTCAAGCCCACCGGCTCCATCCTGCCTCCCCAGCTCCTCAACTCGCCCCACCTCCATGAGCAGCAGAGGAGGGAGAAGCAGAAGGCCAGGCCGGGGCCCGATGACCCCCTGGTCACCAAGGAAAACCTCATAGACATCATCAGGAAACATGACCGACGCAAGAAATAGCAACTGTTCTGTTAAGCTTTTTTTTTTTGCTATGGCACTGTATTTATTGTGTATGGATGTTTTTGTGTATGTTTTAATAAATAAAAAGGAATTGAAAATAAAAATGTTGGTGTACCAATATATTATGAATAAATGCTGTTAGCAAGTCACATCGCAGTCCAGCTGCCCAGCACCAGTATGCCTGCCTACTAGCCTGACTGTCCTTATTGTGATTATCATATGGTGTGCCTGCCATGTGTGCCTGCCTATACGGTGTTTATACATGTATAGCTTTGATTTGTCTTTTTTATTTGTATTCTATTTATTTTTTTAGATGCCTAGAGTGAATGTACAGAATATGTTTTAAACTTTCTGTTTCTTTTATGGCTTAAACATCTAGCCCAGGGACTACACCTGAAAACTAGCAACCCTGCTAATGTTAGCATATTTACAGTTTAATTTATTAATTTATAAATGTATAAACTGTTAATTAATATGCACTGTCCCTCAAATAAACTGAGTAAACTAAAACTAATCCGAGAACCATGCAAACGCTGCCACCTGTACAGTTTTTATGTCAAATGTATATACTCTCTTTTCTGGACACTTTTTGTATCACAAACAGTACTGTATTTGCTAATCTGGTATGTCATAAATGTATAGATGTAGCAGTACTGTCTATCTATGTCATATGTCCTGATGAATTGAAAATGGGGGACCCTGTCCTAAACAAGACGAAAGTCTTTCTCTGGTTTGCATCCCCTTAACAATTGTGTGTATTTAGCTGTACTGTGTTGTACCCATTCTGCAATCTGTTAATAACGTTTTCAATCAACCAACGTTTGAAAAATCATTCCAAAAAGGTGCACATATAACCATGCAAACGCTGCCACCTACAGTCTCTCGGGTGTTACTTCACATTAGTCATAAGTCATGTTTTCCGGGCGGACATCCAGCCAATCAGCTGCGACTGGACTGAATTTGAAATAGAAGCGGAAGAGAAGCGGTGGAGACCAGAGGTAAACAAGTGATCCTAACGTATGGAACCACTTTATTCAAGTTTCGCATGAAGTATTTGAATATAAGCAGACTTATCTTTCACTCATTGAGCCCAGTTGACGCTACATTATTAATGTATACTATTTACTCACAACAAGTGGCTTTTTGAAAGACGTCCTGCCAGTCAGTGGGCAGCTAACATGAGCTAAACAAGCGTTAACGTTGTTTACATTTAATATAGTCACCAGTTACTTTATTAAAATGAGTTACATTACTTGTTATTATGATTTACAGGCTTCCAAGGATTTCCTCCACGGGACACGTCACCCAATCTGCGTTATTGGACAACACACGAGTATTTCATTCAGTTTAGATTGCCTTTATTTGAGTTTTTAAATTGGCTTTAGCAGAAGAGTCATCATGGCTTTATTCTCCACACCCGCGAGGAAACACACCGCCTACTACGACAACCTGATGGGACCAAGAACCGTCAGTGAACGTCAGGCAGAGGGAACAGCAACAGAGACCCCTGCAGCTGGGAACACGACGACGTGTGAAGAAGACCGCAGCAGATCGGCGGATCAGAGCAGAGAGGTCAACAACAGGACGTATGTGATCTCGTCAAAGGGCAGCAGCGCCTCCTCCTCGGCTGCTCGGGGTCGACTCGCACTACAGCGGAGGAAGACGGGTGCGGAGAACAACGCAGAGAAAACGGTGATGAGCGAGAACACTCGGAACACGACGCCTGCTGCCCCCGAGAAGAGGCCGACTTTGCAGCGGAGAACTAGAACCGCTTCGATCGATAAAAGTGCGATCAGTGAGATGATCAGCACCGCCACCACAAGTGGGACCAGCAGCAGCACCGACACCAAAGTTCTCACCGAGTCCAACAGGCACAGGACACCTGCAGGCACAGGTGTGTTCCGATCGGCCAGTGTGAGGGACACCACGGCCTTCAGAAGTAAAGCTAAAGAAGATACCGACACACGGACTACTGCAGCTAAAACTGACTACAGACCAGACAGGTTTGTACACAAGACGCCCTCGGGGTCATCATCATACCCGAGCAGGCCACTCGTGGGCCTCGCGAAGAAGCCAGATGAACCAACAACCAAAACCTTCCCCACCCCGAATAGAAAGACCCCGTTCGAGAGACTCGCCATAAAGAAGGATGTGTTTGAGAAGCTGACTGGTGGGAGAGACGTTGTTCTTCCAAGAGTGCTAGCAGCCAGATCTGCGAGTTCAGAGAGACCAAAGATGCACACACCACGGCGAGCAGAAGACAGGAACCCCGCGGCGACATCTCGTTTAAATAAGGTCCCCGCTTCGCCGCCACCGACACAGCTGAGGAAGATCACGACCCTGATGAACTCAGACAAAAGTGGAAACCTGGCGAGGAACACGGCTGCTCCCGTTCCCACTCCCGCAGAGATCCCCGTGTCTGTCGAGCCTTTGGTGCAGCAGGAGCCATTGAAGATGGAGAACAGTGCAGTGACAGTTGCGGTCCGACTTCGGCCATTCAGTGCCAGGTTTGTAATGCAACTTTTGTCTCAAGACTACTTGTACGGTTTGAATTACAGGCAGTGCCAATATGTCTAAAGAGTTTTCCTGTAAGTGCACATTCTTATTAGGCTATTATTATGGCATGTCCATATCATACACATTCAACCTATTATTGTTTATTTATTGATTGATTGAAAATTTTATTAACAGATTGCAGAATGGGTACAGTACAGCTCAATACATACAATTGTTAAGGGGATGCAGACCAGAGAAAGACTTTTGTCTTGTTTACATCAGGGTCCCCCATTTTCAATTCATCGTAACATATATGACATACAGATAGACAGTACTGCTACATCTATACATTTATGACATACCAGATTTGCAAATACAGTACTGTTTGTGATACAAAAAGAGTCCAGAAAAAGAGTATATACATTTGACGTAGAAACTGTACATTGGATTGGGTAGGTGGGGGGGGACTGTACATTGGAGGTGGGTGGGTGGGGGGGGGGGGGGGGGTTGAGTAGGAGTGGGGGGAGGTTGGTTGGCCAGGAGGGGTGGGTGGGGGACACTGTACAACTGTACAAACAAAACTGTACATTGGAATATTGACAAGACCATACTTGGTAATTTACTGTACATTGGAGGGGGTTGTGTTCGGACATTTACAGGGGCCAGTTTCGAGTTGCAGTCTCCCTTAGGTGTTTTTTGAGTGTTTTTGAAAGTGGGTAGTGATTCACATTCCTTTACAGCTTTGGGTAGGGCATTCCACATTGATGTGGCATAATTGCGAAACGTGTTTAGTCCCTTGTTTGAGCCGAATCTGGGTTTAACATGATTTGTGGAGCTCCCTCTGGTGTTGTGATCGTGGTATTCACTGACCTTTGGGAAGTATTTTGACATGTACATGGGTACCTTGGTCGTGTAGTGTATCTTGTAGACCAGGCCCATTGCAAGTTGCTGTACTCTGTCGTCTACTCTAAGCCATCCTAGGTTGTCAAAGTGGGCAGGGGTGAGGTGGGTTCTAGGAGTAAGGTCAAGCAGTAGTCTGACCAGTTTGTTTTGATATGTTTGTAATTTTGTTTTTAGCACCTTTGAGGTGCTTTGGTACCATGAGGTGCAAGCATAGTCGTAGTACCCTTGAATGAGTGCTCCTGCCAGAGTCTTCAGGGTATTCTTGTTTACCAGTGAGGAGATCCGGTACAAGAATCGAGTTCGTTGGTTGACTTTTTTTATTACATTGGATGCCATTTTGTCACAGGAAAGATTTGCCTCTAGGATGGAACCCAGGTAGGTAATATCTTCTTTCCTTGTGACAATATTGTCACCCACTGTAACTGAGAAGCCGTCGGTCTTGCTGAGTTTGTTATTTGAACCGAAGAGAATGGACTCTGTTTTGCCCATGTGTAATGAAAGTTTGTTATCAGCGAGCCATATGCAGATTTTGCCTAGTTCTGAGCTGAGGGTTTTTTCAACCTGTAACTTGTTCTTGTCAGAGACCAGCAGGGCTGAGTCGTCCGCAAACAGGAACAAGTTGCAGTCACAAGCTGACGACATGTCATTTGCATAAATTAGGAATAGTAGCGGTCCTAGTATGCTTCCTTGTGGAACACCACAGCTCACTGTGAGGGGGGGGGATAGTGTACCGTTTACTTCCACCATCTGTTCCCTCTCGCAATTTAGTGCTTTGGTTCCATAACTTCCCTGGTGTCCATGAGGAGGTTCCCCAGAGAAACGGGGAATAGATGGAATTTAAATATTAATTTCACTAAGCAGTTAGTCTTAAAGGAACACTGCAACATTATGATAGATGTGCTTACTTTCTTCTTCAGAATCGGACAAGAAGATGGATACCAATATCCTCTGTGCGTTTGTTCAGTAGAAAGTTATCTGGCTGCACACTAGCCTAGCTTAGCACAATGAATGGAGGCAGATGAGAAGCAGCTATAGGCGCTGGCCAACGTAACACCTCCCAGAGTTTTGCTGTGTCTGCGTCCATTTGTTTGTGCTAGAGTGCAGGACAGGTGGATAGCTTTCTACTGAACGCACAGGAAATTGGTATCCATCTTCTTGTCTGAGAAGACTAAGTGAATAGAAGTGACTATTCTCATCACAGGTTTCATTTTCTCCACCATTATCTCCTCTGCTACAGTATAGACTTATGGAAATGTTTTCAAATGCTCTCTGAGGCAGATATCACAATGGGGGTCTGCATCCTGATGTCTTGTCAATTTGGAGATCCTTGAAACCAAAATGTTTGCAAGCCACTGGGTTCGGTGTAACACGTATACTGTGTTCATAATGTAGAGAGAAGACGGAACAAGCCTTGCAGGTAATATTCATGCAAAACCAGGAGACGCTGGTCCAGCACCCAGACACCAAGCAGGAACTCTCCTTCACCTACGACTTCTCCTTCTGCTCCGTCGATGAGAGCGACCCCAGCTTTGCCAGCCAGCAGATGGTATATGAAAGGCTGGCCAGGCCTCTCTTAGAGAAGGCCTTTGACGGTTTTAACACTTGCCTGTTTGCTTATGGACAAACCGGGTCCGGGAAATCATACACGTGAGTGTCACACACTTTGGAGTTTCAAAGCATTTAATTGCTTCTAAATCCACTATGCAATCTGCTTATTGAATCCAAATCCTTTTATATTACCATCAAATAATATTTCTTGGGTAAAGAATGTGGGTTGATTTTATTTATTACTTTGTGCAGTAACACAATATTCTTTCCTCAATGTTTGAGGAATATTTGATAAGAGGATTCGGAGCTTAATCAATTTGGGTTTTTCAATTCCTGGCAGGGGTACCTCCGGCTTGGTCAGTCGTCCCTATGAACATGATGGCAGTGTTTGTCGGTGTGAGGCCGCTGGGGTATGAGTCCTGGTCATTGCAATAGCGACTCCTACTGGCCGGTTGGATCTGGGGGAGATAATGTGTACCTTGGTGCGCCTTACGCTCTCCCAGTGAAACTTGGCGGTTGGCGACTCCACATGTGTCGGAGGAGGCATGTGGTTGTCTACTCTCCCCCAGACCGAGAGTTAGGGCGGCGCGACAACCGGGAAGGGAATTGTCATAATGACTAAATTGGGGGATGGGAGAAAAGGGCACACACCAAATATCTTGGTCTTTTACTAACTTGAACCCAACCCTACTCATTACTTTAAAATTAGCCTAGCTTGGTGTTTTTCTAGCTAGCTATGAAGATGAGGTTTGGAAAATGTAATGTTACATTTTGTAGCATTTCATTCTCCATTTGTTTTCATTTCTTCTACAGGATGATGGGCTTCGGGGAACAGGAAGGGGTAATCCCACGATTCTGTCAGGATCTTTTCTCAAGACTGACTTCAACTGTGAATCTCGAGGTATCAGTTGGCCCTTTTCTCTGTTCAGAAATGTCAGTCCAACAGTGATCGACGTTAAAGCTCTCATTTGGTATTCGCCTTTGGGGTTCATACGGTCATGGAAAACCTGACGATAGTCATGGAATCTGAATTGTGTTTACTAGGCTTGGAAAAATAATGTGACAATGTGTTTCATCCAGTAAAGTTCAGCTTTGATTTAGGGCTGGGTGTTATAACGATAACGATAATTATCGTGATATATTTAAATCGAAAATAATGTTGATAAAAAAATTATAATTTGTATTGTGACCTGCAACAGGGCAGCTTTAAAACCAGAGACGGTGTACAGACTTGTCTTTCTTGCCTGCAACTTAAACGAGTAATGGCTTTGCTTGTCCAAATGTCAATCTTTTTATCTTGTCCATTTATTTTGTTTGCTTTCTAATTTAAAATACAGTTTGAAACCGTCTGTACACGGTAGGCTATGTGTGCTAGCAGAGCTAGTCGCCAGTCACGGTGCATGCGTGTGGTGGTTTGTCCACCAAAAAAGCACCAACAGATGGAAAAGAAACTAGCGGAGCCAGAACTGTTCAACTCCCCTGGAGCCACAGCTACTTTCTTTGGTACTTTCGCTTTCAAACCAGCTGCAGTTTGAGAACTGGAGTGTGAGGGGCTGTAACACTAAAGATGGCGGCAACGACAAAGAATTGCTGCAAAATGAACATACATTGTTTAAATAATTGTATTTTATTTAATACTAATAAGAAATATAGATAATTATTGATATCTATCTATATGAATTTTTTTATTGTGATCAAATTTGTGGCCATATCGCCCAGCCCTACTTTGGTTGCAGATAACCTACGTATATCTAGTTACCCTTTGGCAGAATTAACAAGTTAAAGTTTTGTTTTATTTGTCACATACAGTATAAGGTACATGTACATTATAGTGAACTGCTTGGTTCTGTATGAACCTCCTGGAATTGTGCTTCATACAGTAAAATAATAAATACCAAACGCTATACAATATACAAAACTAAGTGCAAAAATGAGGTAGAGATGTACTGCAATCGTTTAGTAATAAATGGATACAATATGTTGTGTCTAAAGTGAGTGTGGATGTGTGTGCAATGAATGTAGAATGGATTAGTTAGTGTTTCATAGAGTCCACATTGAGCATCCTGATGGCCTGGGGATAGCAGCACCACATTTTCTAATCGCATCTATGGTGATACTTGTAGGTTACCAAAACCAGACCTGGGTCATTTAAAGCAGCTATCCAACACATGCACACACACATTTTTTTTTTAACATTAACTCTTAACGGGTCCTGGTCATGGAAATTGCACCATATATCATGTAGTAGTCATGGAATTTGATTAGGAAAAATGTGTATGAACCCTGGGTGTTATGGTGTTCCAGGTTACGTGCCATCTCGAGATGAGCTACTTTGAGGTCTACAATGAGAAGATCCATGACCTGCTGGTGGTGCGAGAGGAACAGACCAAGAGGATGCCTGTGAGTGCACTGGAACGTTTACGCCGAACACGCAATTTAAATTCTTTCTATTGAGATGGCATTATATTGAGAGATGCATATTTCATCACGTTGTCTTAATGTCGCCAAACGGCGACCTCTAGGCAAAAGAGCCCCGCTTAAACAAAGTTCAACACCAAACGAGAGGTTGCTGTTTGACGACATTGAAGATTATGCCTTTTAATATCTGCTGATCAGTTTGATAATGAATGAGCCATGTGATATCTGTTTTCCAGTTGAGGGTGAGGGAACATCCAGTCCATGGGCCCTATGTTGCTGAGCTATCGGCGTAAGCAAACATAAGTCTTTATTTCATTATTTTCATTAATGGGCAAACCGATGTTTGAAATATTGTGGCTTATGAAATTACTGTCAATCCACCTTATTTATATACACTAGTGCTTTCTATTAACACCAGATTTTAATCCTCTAAAGCTGAGTCTAAATATGAAGGCAACAACAAAATGTCTGTATTTTCACATGTCTTCTAAAAAAACGCCCAGAATAATATCTAAATAGTCAAAAGTCACTCACTGAGGAATTTTATGTAAATGTATTTGCACCAAACATGGCGGTTCAAAACGCCTAAATGAAACTTTCCATGTTGGAAAAAAAAATTGTTATTCAACAAAACAGGTTTTTTTTACTGGGTGTTTTTGTTTTAATGTAAAATATTGTATGCTCGCTCAAAGATAATGTATGATGGTGACTTTACACTAGAAATAAAGGGTAGATTTCCTTGAACGATAAAAGGCATAACACTTGATACTGACTCAAAGAATATCCACTCTGTCCCACTTGATACTGACTCAAAGAATATCCTCTGAATTGGTAAAAAATATAACTCTGTCCAGGGCGGCGAACCTTTGTCTATGTAGACTTTAGAGGGTTCAAGGAAAGTGCTTTACTCACTTATTTTTTCCCCCCGCAGGAATGTAGTGAGCTGTTACAGCGACATTCAGGTAGGCTCAACCTGCTCAACAGTTGCAGCGCTATAATGCAGAACATTTTAAACTGAGAAGTTCACTGACTACTTTGTAACTCTTCCTGTCATAGGGTTGGCTGAAGCTTGGCAACAAGCAGAGAGCCACAGCTGCTACGGGCATGAACGACAAGAGTTCCAGGTCTCACTCTGTTTTCACACTGGTCATGACTCAGACCAAGGTAAACGGTGTACGGACGCGGGTCCTTAACAACATATTACATTGTTTAAAGTTGAGTTTTGGAACAGCCTTAAATATTTATATCGAATGCTGTGAGCGGGGTCAGAAATGAACAAGCTCAAATGCCTGTAAAATTAATCTTTGGAAAAACTTGGTATCTCATGTACCACCCGGTGCACTGGCGTTAAGTGAGTTCCAATGAGGTTAAGGTCGGGGTGGGCTTAATCATGACAGAGTTTTTACGGAGTTCCCAATTTATTCCTGTTCACAAACGTTGTCCCTGTTGACCAGTGTACACTCTTGCTGTACTGTACAGCCTCTCCTCTAGACGGGTTTCTTTCTGTAAACCTGGATGGGAAGTGTCATTTGTTTTTGTGTTTTACGGTCACCGGTGCCTCATTATTCTGTGTGTGTGTAGACTGAGTTTGTGGAGGGAGAGGAGCACGATCACAGGATCACCAGCAGGATCAACCTGGTGGACCTGGCAGGCAGCGAGCGCTGTAACTCTGCCCAGACCAGCGGAGACCGCCTCAGGGTACGTAGTTACACCAGTGTTTTTTCAGAGTGTGCGTTTTGGCAAGATGGAAATGGGATCTGGATAATAATAATGAATAATTGGTTATTTTCTGGAAGCGTTGTATGAAGCCAAAGGCCTCAAGTCCATTGAAAAATAGACCTGTTGAATAAAACACTGCAGGCTAAAAACAGGATTATCTTAATCCTACTAGCCTGCACAAAATAATCTGCCAAATCAGTTTTGGTCATATTTATTTTCTGCGAATGTGGGTCCCCCCACACACAAAACATCTGAAAACCACTGAGCTACTCTATGCTGGCCAGCAATCAGACTGAAACGGTGTAGTGCAGGATACCTCCCTGCATTCTGAGATGACTTTAAAGGTCACCAAAAAACCTTTGGCACACATTCATTTAGTTTGACAGTTAAGAGCAAATTAGTTGGAATATGGCCACCAGTCATCTGGGACACTGAATCCTTGTTTTGTGTTAATTACAGCTCCATGAAATTATATAGATGAAGAAATAGAAATACCTTATAATTTCATTGAGCTGTAAATCAACACACAAGGATTCAATGTCCCCGATGATCACTGGTGACCATATTCCAAATAATTTACTCAATAACCGTCAAACTAAATTAATGTGTTAAAAGCTGAGTGTTTGGATGTGTGAGATGTAGAAAATAAACGAGCATTGTTTTTGGTGAAGTGCCCCTTTTTTTAAAAGGTTAATTAAAAAGAAATGAGAAATCACCAGAAATCAATATTTTGAAACCATTAAGTCTTCCTTATGATCTCTCTATATTGACAAGCTGCAATATTTGAATATCCTTTAGCAGCAGAACTATTTGTTAAGCATGTCATACATTTTCAATTTAATCTCCTGGATAATTACTTCCCGAAAAGGGCGAGAACCCTAATGGTTGTATTTGAGTCTGCTAAATACTGTACTTCACTTAACATTATAGCCATGTACACTGTATATTATTTATCTGCATATATTCCTTTATACATACCCACTCTGTGCACTGTTCATGCTGTATATACAATATCTGTATATATCTCCTACCTACTCTTATACTACTCGCCAGTATGGCTTACTACCATAGTGTATTTATACTTATATCACTGTACATAATAATACTTCCCATACATCATATTACCATATTTGCTCAGTACCTTCGTTTCGTATATATATTCCCATTAATCACATGTTACACTGTATATTGTTAATGTACTTTACTTGCACTCTGGTTAGACGCCAACTTATTTTCATTGTACTGTACGACAAAAGATACTATGGCAGTGCTTAAGGCTCATCATCCTTTACTCGTATGTCCATTTGCTTCAATGGCCTAGCGCTCTGACCTCCCTGATGAAATTACTGTGTAGCTAGGGGGACTGTGTAGCTAGGGGACTGTATCTAAGAGGGATAATTTCAGGAAGACTATTCCTGCTTGAACAATTTACCATCAAAAGTAATCTTTTTCTACATATTGGAAAAGGACATGGTATAAATGATGTTAACCTCACCCACCCCTTGCTTGTCTTGGTAGGAGGGTGCTAGCATCAACAAGTCCCTACTGACCCTGGGCAGGGTGATCTCAGCGCTGTCTGAACAGGCCCAGACCAGGAAAGTGGTCTTCACACCCTACAGAGAGTCTGTCCTCACATGGTGAGATGAAATAACCAGTTCCTTTCTAAAGAAACTCGCCAACATTCTGGGAAATACACTTGCAGTCTTCTCCAGAGTCGGGAGAAAATGGATTCCAATTTTCCTGTGTTTTCAGTAGAAAGATATCCGGGTACAAGCTAGCCTAGCTTAGCACAAATGAATGGAAGCAGATACAGATCACTAGCCTAGCTGTTGTCCAAAATGCCCCCCCCGAGATTTAAGCTAGGCTAGTGGTCCTCATTTGTGCTGAGCTAGGCTAGCTTGCAGCTGGATGGCTTTCTACTGAACGCACAGAGGAAATTAGTATCTATCTTACTTCACAGCTGTTTTTGGCATCTGTGTTTTCAGACAACTTGTTAGAGAAGTCTAGTTAAGTTGTAGGTGAAATGAGTTTTGAGAGTTTGTAAGTTGTTAATCACGATACACATCTGGTGTGTGTGTGTTTTCCTCCAGGCTGCTGAAAGAAAGCCTGGGGGGTAATTCCAAGACGGCTATGATCGCCACCCTGAGCCCCGCGGCCAGTTACGTGGAGGAGAGCCTGAGCACCCTGCGCTACGCCAGGCAGGCCCGCTTGATCATCAACCAGGCCAAGGTCAACGAGGACACCAACGCCAAGCTCATCAGAGGTCAGGCACACTGACTCTCGCATCCTGAAAGTTTGCAATAAGATGCCCTCCATATTATCGTTCTCAGTTTCATACAGACACTTTGTCTTGTTACAAAATGTCATGCACACACTCAAATCTCCCCCATTTTTATACACCTATTTATCTATATCATTCTTTTATACACCTTTTCCACTATCATTCTTTATTATACACCTTTTCCTCTTATCATTCTTTATTATTCACATTTTCCTCTCTATAATTCTTTATTATATACATATCACTCATTCTCTTAACACATACATTCACACTCTCTTATATATATATATCTCCCTTAACCACGCTCCCCCTTATTTCTCTCTTTTGCCCATACCTATCTTCTCTTTTCTCACTCCCATACCCCCCTCTCTCACCCACTCCCTTACCTCTCTGTCCATCCATTCATCACCAGTTTATTCACTACAGTTAAATTAAGGCCCCAACCTTGCCTGCAGGCCATATTCATTCGCTGTCAGCTGCACAAGGCGGCTTTAACTGTCATGCAACTTATTATTTTTCACAAGGAGATTTCCCTGTTTGGTGCTCTGAACACTAGGGGGAGCTGCTGCAGTGGCTTTGACTGCCCACCTGCTTTGGCAACCTGTCAGGGTTGAAATGCTTGACAAATATGTAACTATCTTTCATTCGGGTCAATATTATTATTTAATAAAAACGTCATCAATAACTGTAAATGTTTGAAAAGGCTTGAGCCAAATGTTATTTTAGGTGTAGATGCGTTTTGTCCATCGTGCCAGGTTGGAGTCGGGTCACTTCACTTTTAATTAAAAATGTAATGAGGAATTTCAATTTTATTTCTGCTAATGATGGATCGTTCGTCTTCGATTATTAATAGTTTGGATGGAGCAACCATGTCACGGGAGATGGGTTTTTCAATATCTTGGAAAAGCACTTTTTGAATTGAAAATGTAAAGAATGGCCGTCTCTGGATTCCCATCCATAGGACAGAACTGCACACGACCAGCTGACATACTTGAATGATAACCTCTTTAAAAAAAGAAAAGGGGGGCATTCCCCACATTCTCTTCCATCCATATTTCACACAAAGTCTGGCCTCGTGGGCCTCATCAAGACCTGCCGTCTCCTCCACCTCAAGCCTTTCCTTCTGTAGTCAGTGCACACGCCAACCTTTCCATCGCGTGGATCTCATGGATCACGTCCATCCATTCTCCCTCCGTCGGCACCACCCGACTCATCCATTTCCTTGTCGGAGCTCTTTTGGTGTGTTCTTTTTTCCTATAGATGTGAGAACGTTTAATAAAGACTGTTCTCTGATTGATCCTTTGGGTTAGGATCACAAGGGTTCTGATCCTTTGGGTTAGGATCACAAGGGTTCTCTGATTGATCCATTGTGTTAGGGTCACAAGGGTTCTCTGATTGATCCTTTGGGTTAGGGTCACCAGTGTTCACTGACTGATTCTTTGGGTTAGGATCACAAGTGTTCTCTGATTGATCTTTTCGGTTAGGATCACAAGTGTTCTCTGATTGATCCTTAGGGTGTTTAAATGAATCTATTGTACTGAAGAACCGCGTTGAACAGTTTATTTGCTTTTTAGACAGCCCATGTATTTGCAATCGTAAAGTCGATCCAAAACGTATTCAACCTCTCAACCCGTCTTTAACTGCAAACGACACTCCCAACTTTCCATCTTTAGATAATAACGTCTGAAAACCTAAAAGAGGGTTGTATGGTAATGACGTGATCCCCGCCAACCCCCGTGTCCCATCTTTGCCGAACAGAGCTGAAGGCGGAGGTGGAGAAGCTGCGCTCTGCCCAGATGAGCTCCCTGGGCGTGGAGCCGGAGAAGATGAGGCTGTTCCAGCAGGAGATCACCGCCCTGAAGAGCAAGCTCAGCCAGCAGGACAGAGAGATGGCAGAGGCTCACAGGTGAGCACTGGGAAGACTCACTGCTGGGGAGGGTGGTGGTCCATCAATCAGGAGGTCTTCTTGAACTTCTAGCAGGGTTTTGTCATTATCTTTTGGGTGTTGGTCATTATCATTTAGGTTTGGAGGGTTTTGGTCATTATATTTTAGGTTTTGGTCATATTTTAGGTTGTGGAGGGTTTTGGTCATTATCTCTTAGGTTTGCAGGGCTTTGGTCATTACCTCTTATGTTGTGGAGGGTTTTGGTCATTATCTCTTAGGTTTGGAGGTTTTTGGTCATTATCTCTTAGGTTTGCAGGGGGAAAAAACAGAAATGTGGAACAATGGCGTTCAGTCATGATGCTCGCACACACGCACTTCAAGTAGTTGCAGACTCTACTGTCACCCCCCCCCCCCCCACACTGATGATTTTTTTTTTGGTGAGCACAAATGTTCAGCTCATCATCCAGCCACTATTGGCATGCAAATCATATTGGACAATTATCAAATCTTCACGTCAAGAAATGGAGGTTCAGGAAAGAGTGACATTTTGAAATGGAAAGTATGTAGAAAGGAGCTTAGCTTTTAGATGGATTGTTCCAGATGAACCTATTGAAAATAAAGACGTTTATTTCTTCTGTTTATTTCAAGTTGGCCTAGTCATCTCTATAATCATTGGAGTGACTGCATTACGTTGGGAAACATGTCTCTTCAGGTTTGTGTCGTGCTGTGATTTAATCTCAGGGCTTGGAGAGAGAAGCTGGAGGAGGCGGAGATCCGCAAACGAGAAGAGATCGAGAAGAAGGAACTGCAGGTGATGGCCTTTTTAAAAAATTTCAACATGGTTGACTTTACTCCTCGTGTCTCGTTCTCTCCCATCTAGTCTGACCAGCAATTAGAACTGGGCGATATAGACAAACTCAATATTTTTATTTTTTTTAACCAGGAAGTCCCATTGTACAAGATCTCTTTTGCAAGCGAGACCTGGCCAAGATGACGGCAATAACATTTGCAATATATCAGACGGCAATAAAATGTGCGGTACATCACATAATAAAAGAACATGCATAATAACGGAACATAATAAAAGTGCATGTATACAATACATCACATGTAAACACAAAACCGAATAGTCTACATAATAGTAAAAGTGTACAACAGTAAAATACAGGGTAATACAGTAATTTTGCAGTTGGGACCCGACTACAGAAAGCAGCAACATTCTTCTTGTAGGAAGTTATGTAATACATATTTAAATTCGCAGAGAGACCATGGTATCTAAGTGGATATGGTCCTGTAGCCCATTCCATGCCCAAGGTGCGAAGCTTGAAAAAGTTGTTCTTCCTAGTTCAGTGTTTATTCTCGGGTTTTTTTAAAGTAGCCATCTTGTGGACCTGGTATGGTAGCTGCTAGAGGCAAAGCTAATTAGGTTGGAAAGATATAGGGGAAGCTTCCCTAGGATGGCCTTATATCATCAATATATTGAATACAACTTTTTATCGATTCATAATCACGATATCTGCTCACGTACATGGAGTCACGGGTTATGTAATCCCATTGAACTGTGATAATGTAGTGTGACATAACACAAACTGCATTTGAAAAATGACATTCCTCAATAATTTTCAGATGATGGGGTGTGAGAAATGTGTACATGTTATCAGTTTTGACAACATAATTGTGTAACCACCCAGTCCTACAAGCAATACAAACTTTTTCCAACTTTAGATGAAAAAATGTTCAGCTCTCCTCAAATAGTTTGTTTCTCACTATTCCTCCCCTCCACAGAGTACCTTCAAATTGGAAAACAGTCTGCCCAACCTGGTGAACCTGAACGAGGATCCCCAGCTGTCCGAAATGCTGCTGTACATGATCCAGGAAGGACCGACCAGAGTGGGCAAACACAACTCTGAGTCGGCCCACGACATACAGCTGACTGGAGCCCTCATCGCAGATGAACACTGGTGAGGACGGGGCTGACGGGAGGGGCTTTAAAGGAACACGAATGGAAGTGGACATGGTCGGTTAGCCTTCGGGAGACGTGTTAGTTGGACAATGCCTAGGCTAACCGGCCATGTCCGCTTCCATTCGTTGTGCTAAGCTAGGCTAACGTGCAGCCAGATAGCTTTCTACTGAACGCACCGAGAGGAAACTGGTATCTATCTATCTTGTCTCTCTCTGGAGAAGACTGTAAGTTAATTTCCCCAAATGTTGGCGTGTTCCTTTAATGGAGCCAATGGTTGCTTTTGATTTACTTATATCAATACAATACAGTATTTTGTCTGTACAGTGTTTCTCACAGGTTGTGGTTATTTGTGTTAGGGAGGCTGGAGTGAGCGGTCTCCTTCTACCGGTACATATCCGTGTAGATACTTCATCAATATCTGTACATATCCCTTACCTACTCTTACTAGTTATGCTGCTGGCCAGTATGACTTACTACTACCATATTGTCTTTATACCTGTATTGCTGTAATGATTAATACTGAACTCTTGTACATACATCTGAATAGCACTACACATCTGTAGTACTAATTGATCTATTTTATACCCACTTTAACCCTTTCACTATCGCACTACAGAAGGTTAACAGTCTGTAGTGTGGTAGTGAAGGGTTAACCTTCTGTAGTGTGATAGTGGAAGGGTTAACCATTTGTAGTGTGGTAATGAAATGTTACCTGAGGGTTAATATCACTATTGCACTTTACTGTTACGTTTGCACTGTGGTTGGATGCCAAACATATTTTCGTTGTGCTGTATAATGACAATAAATTAGAATCTAATTTAAATTAACAGTAAAAATGCCACCCAGAGCACTGAGCGGTAGAAACGAAGAATACATTTAAGAATTTAAGCACCTTGTGATTTTGTATCTGTGAAAAGGCTATACAAATCACCTTGACTTACTTACCACACACAGGGTGCTGTTAAATCTACAGATGGGAAAAGCTCAACATGTTGATGGTACCATATGTACTTAGCCTAAATCGCCCACTATTGCTTCAATATATAGACATCTTTCTCTTTCTTTCAGTGTCATTTCCAATGTTCGGGGAACGGTAAGCATTACTCCCATGGAAGATGCCAAGACCTTTGTCAACGGGAACCTGATCTCTGAATCCACCATCCTGCAACATGTGAGTATAGCAAATACAACTATTATTAGTAGTAGTATTATTAGCATCATCAGTTTTATCACACAATATTCCTCCTCTGTGTGTCGTCTCTTGTGCAGGGTGACCGGGTGATCCTGGGCGGAGACCACTACTTCCGCTTCAACCACCCTGCAGAGGTGCAGTCCGGGAAGCGCGTGTCGTGCTGGACGGGCTCCGGCGACGGCCAGAAGGACTTTGAGTTTGCCAAGAATGAGCTGCTCTCCGCTCAAAGAGTCCAGTGAGTCTGAGGGTGGAAAATGTAACTGTAAATGTAATGTAGCCTACAGTATCAACAACACGGCTTGCGGAAAATAATATTGACATATTGTAGGTCAACTGTGCTATTTTGAAATGAGTTGGAATGTATTAAGAATTGCATGAAAAGGTCCCATGTTTGAGTGACTTGGGTGTGTTCCAGGCTGGAGGCGGAGATCGAGGAGGCCCGCATGAAGGCCAAGGAGGAGATGGTGCAGGGCATCCAGATGGCCAAGGAGGTGGCTCAGAAGGAGCTGTCCGACCAGAAGGCTCTCTATGAGGACAGGATCCAAGCGCTGGAGAGAGAGCTGGTACATCCTGGAGACGGATTCAAATCCACTAGTGGCTCTGATTTACTTCAGTCCTCAAATCATTGTGTAAACTAACCGCAGAATAACTCTTAGCTCCGTTACTAGCCTCTGGTTTAGACTAAAGCAGGGGTTCTCAAAACTTTTTTATACCACGACCCCATTTTATTTAGGAATTTATTTTGGCGACCCCACACTTAATGTATCGTGTAATTTCAACGTGGAAATGGGGAATATTGAAATAAAAGCACATGTTGAACTTGATCATGCATATTTATTAGAAAATGGAATTACAGCACTTATGAATTAAATTAATGAATATTATCAACAAAAGCAACGGAATTGTTTCTGTATGCACATTTATAAAGCGAGGCATATTTACCCAAAATATTTTGCCAGAACATAAACAAATTAAATAATGCGTTCACATGCCCTTTTCTAGAATATAAAAAAAAGAGACTTAATGGGAAGGGTGTGCTTGTACGTTTGAACAGTTCCATGATACGTGGCAAGCTTTCTCAGCACAGCATTACACAACACTGGGTAGCCTACTCATTCCGGACTGATATCCAGAACTATGTGGCTACAGGTGATGGGTTTAAATATTTTTTTGCAACATTCTGTTCCTACAAAAAGCCATTAAACAGAGTAAATACTGGAGTGCCACTAACGGGAGTTTCCAGCTCTCCATTTCAGCTGTCAGTCCAAACAGGTCTGTGTGGCGACCTTGTAGTCCCTGATTCAACGCATTGATTCGGTCATGGATGTCTGCTAGATAATAATGATAAACTAAGCATGTAGTCCTTTTTCGTTGACAGTTTTCAGCAAATTTTTCTCTGCTCCAAATAGTTTTTATTTCTGAAAGAAAGCTAGCGATTCAGAAATAATTCAGCATGTCTAGTTTCCAAGTGCCGCTGTAATTGTATTTGTACAATTGTACTTGTCTTTTACTCCGTTTAGTTTTAGTAGTACTGGTGTCGCTGCTACTAGATTCCACCTTTCTTTTGCCAGCATTTGGAACACACGGCCAACTGGCACCACTTCTGACAACAAACGTATCCATTGCGAGTGTCCAGGTTACAATGCCTGTCCTAAATTAATGAAAAAAGTAGTAGAACGCGCTCACCTCACTAGACTTGACACTGGGTGCTGGAACCTCTGATATCATATATAAAAATAGGGAAACAATGTCCAGGCACGCACTCCAGGTTTTTCCAAATTTATTGGCAGCCTGTAATCATGACGTTTCGGTGTGAACACACCCTTCTTCAGAATGGCTTGCATGAAGGGTAAGTGACCCTAGTATATACAAGTCAAACAGGAAGTGACATTCCCACAAGATATCTGCAAAAAAGTACAAAATACCACTTACAAGCACAACCTTTTCAGAATTATGTAAATCGAAAAGAAGCGTGTAAATCACAGATATATCTATATATAGTTATATATATTTTTTTTTATACAGAGTAGGCCTACATCTTAAACTCTAAACAAAAACAAAAACACTCATGACCCATATAAGCCATCTTTCAATTATAAATATAAAGAATGATAAATGAAAATAGTAAATCGAATGAAATGAAATAATCAAATGAAACGGGTCAAATCATTTTCCTCATTGAGGCCTCTAGGCTCTAGACAATCCAGAAAATGAATATAAAAGCATCCCCTTTGTAGCAAGAGCCTGTCTCTGTCGCCGCCTCTTGGTGGTCTCAAGACCTGCTCTATACCCATGTATTTTAAGCCAGAAATATCATGTCCTAACTTATTAAAAGTGCCTTGCAACTGAAGACTTCTCGTCATTTCTTCTTATAGAACATTTGTGCTCTGAAATTCGATTTTTAAAACGTCTTGTTGTTCCAACATAGTAAAGGTTGCAAGGACATTTAAGCAAGTAAACAACAAAATCAGAATTACAGGTAATCCGGCCTCTAACAGCGATACTCCTACCTGTACTTGGTTGTAAATAAAATGTCTCTTTAATCATGGCATGACATTGGGTACAAGACAAACATGGAAAATTGCCATTTGGAATATTAGCCATAAAATGGGTAATTTC
This sequence comes from Notolepis coatsorum, assembly GCF_963971535.1. Lineage (NCBI taxonomy): Eukaryota > Metazoa > Chordata > Actinopteri > Aulopiformes > Paralepididae > Notolepis > Notolepis coatsorum. Next base: position 199,022,133 of record NC_140166.1, read on the forward strand.
TTTGGGAAAATCTGTTTTAACTAACTGGTCCCTTAAATTAGGTTGCCGTTTGTAGAATTATTTGGGTGGTTCCTGGAACACACCTCCAATCTTAGGATCTGACTTTAAAATGTACCAGTATTTGTTCACAATATCACGCATATCTCTAGAAATAGGGCTGAAGGTGGACACCAATGCTACAGAGTTGCTTTTTACTTTGTCTTTATGTGTAAAAAGGGATTGTCTGTTTATCTGTTTAGTTTTATTAAGAGCATTTTCAATAAGGGCCTCACTATATCCTCTAGATCTAAAGTTCTGACAAAGCTCCTTGGCTTGTGTATCAAAAATGTCATCTGTATTACAGATACGTTTATATCTCAAAATCTGACTAAATGGAAGGCTCCTCTTGAGCTCTGGCGGGTGATAACTGCTATAATGGAGAAACGAATTTAGATCATACCGAAGTTTTCAAAAAAAAGAGACTGGACAATATTGTCTCTCTTTTTCACCAATACATTGAGGAATGCTATGGAATGTGAATCATAATTCATAGTAAACTTAATAGTCTCTCTCAGAGTTGAGAAACAAGTGGAACTCTTCCAGAGCCTCTTTAGTGCCTGACCATACAAAAAATAAATCATCAATATACCTCCAATAGGCTTTAATGTTTCCAACATATGGATTATTATTAAATACATTCAGACTCAAACTTCGACATAAAACAGTTTAACCGCTACCGGGCTGCCCATAGCTAGGCCTCTTTTCTGTAAATAAACTGTCCTAAATTAATCAAATCAGCTTTATATGCTTGGCCTGGAAAGTCCCCCCCTGGAAGTGCTTTAGTTACGAGACTGTGCAGATGACAAATATCTGAGTACACATTGACTCACAAAAGACCAGACGTGGCACAGGATGTAGTGAGATCGATGTGTATTGGAATACTGTGTCGGCCTCCGTTGATGTAGGGTCGATACATGGCAAATACACACAGCTGCCAGGTGGAGTTGGGTCGGCTTTTCTCTTGAATTTCTTTTTTTGCCAATGCGCAACCCCACTGTCGCCTACCCACGACCCCACTTTAGGTCGCGACCCGTAGTTTGAGAACCGGTGGACTAAAGTCATCTTGCATCAAATCTGTGCATTCCCATAATCATTGTTTCTCGAGTCAGTGTTATATTAGTGAATTGTACTTTCTTTATTCAATTTGACCATTAATTGTCGACTACATACAGGCGTTGATAACAACTTTTAGGCTACTTTAATATATATATGGCACTGAATCATAACGTGAGTTATACGTAATGATGTTCCGGACCATTGCTTGATGACATTTTCTCTGACTGGACCTCTTTGAATTTTAATTGAATACCCCTGGACTAGACCATTCATAGACCTTTCTATCCACCACAATCTTCCACAGAACTAAAAAGCAGTGTGCAGGTCAGGATGCCTGTCGGAAGACTCATCTGGGTCAAACACAGCTGAAATGAATAAGAAACCACACTTGGTAACACACAAGTAGTGTGGGTATTTAACGAAGCATACCTGCCTTTTTTTAGGATTTTTATTCTAGTGTGAAGAAGATGACTCCTTGAGGTTTGTTACCACACACAGACTTTCCATTTACCCCCCCCCCCCCCCCCTAGGAGGAGGAGAGTGAGCGTAAGAGTCTCCAGGAGCAGGCCCAGCAGAGGGTGGCCAGCCAAGTGGAGCAGCTGCAGACGGCCAGGCTGGAGCTGCAGCACGAGGTGGACACCCACAAGAAGCGCCACTGCCTGCACATGGAGGCCCAGGTCAGGTCTTGGTCCTAACCTTTCCTTAGCTAGTAAATGTCAATGAGGGAGGCGATGTGAAGGAGAGAGAGGGGGGGGGGGGGGATTTTTTTTTCTTCTTAAGACCGCCTCGACAAACGGCAGAGTAGAATTGGCTCACAGCCAGCTCTATACGTATAGTCAGGCCAGAGAGCCCTAAACTACTGCACATGCTCCAGCTTCCTGCTTTACAAAGGACCAAATGGTGAAGAAGAAAAAAGGGCAAGCATTACTCTTATTACCCTAAGCCAGTGTTTCTTAAAGTGGGGGGCGCGCCCCACAGGGGGGGGGGGGGGGGGGCGCAGAGGCATGACAGGGGGGGGCCTTGAAATAATAATTAAAAAAAATACGTTATTATTTTGGGATTACAGAAAATTATCACTAAAGTGCTATCTGTTGCAGCTGCACTGTTCTCCATGAAAATACCATATTTGGATAAGTTTGACCATTTCTCAAACTCTGAAAATCATTATTTAATAAAATACAGAAAAGGATCACCAAGTTACTCTCGATAAAAAAAATACTTTACAGACAACATTGAGACAAAGCTTCCTGACACATCTCCATCCAAACTCTTGGAAGAACTCATTGAAATCTCATCTGATACCACCTGGAGAGCTAGTTTCAGAGTGTGGTGCGGAGTACCAAGTATCTCATGATGCAGCAGTTAAGGTGTTGATACCATTCAGCACCACATATCTGTGTGAAGCTGGCTTTTCATCCATGACAGCTCTGAAAACAAAATATAGGGCCAAGTTGAGCCTTGAGGATGACATGCGTGTTGCCTTGTCAAAGACTGACAGCAATAAAGACTGTTTGCTTATTTCCTATGTTCGCTTTGTAAATTCCCAGTCACTGAGTGAAGATCTGCCGTTTTGCAAATATGTCAAAAACAGAGCGACAGCTGATGAGCTCTTCACAATTATTTACAGTTACCTGACAGAACATGGACTGAAATGGGAGAACTGTGTGGGCTTTTGCTCTGACGGTGCGCAGGCCATGGCAGGGTAAAGGAGGGGGCTACAGGCGCTCATCAAGGGGGTCTCGCCAAACGCGCAATGGACGCACTTTAAATTCACAGAGGCGCCAGCGTCAAGACGTTAGCCCTGAGCTGAATGAGGTTTTGACAGAAGTTATAAACGTGGTAAATTAATTTCATCAAAACCCAAGCCCTGAAAGCGCGCCTGTTCTCTGCGCTGTGTGAGGAGATGGGAGCTGACCATTCTGCAGTGCTGTTTCACAGCGAGGCAAGGTGGCTCTCGCGAGGGAAGGTGTTGTCAATTTGAAAGGTCACGATATTGGTGTTATTTCAATAAATTTAAACATGGCCCATTACATGACTTTTGTTGGGGGGGGGGGGGGGGGGGGTACTGGTCGGTACTTGACCAGTACCGATAATTTGGGCTTCGGGTATCGACCGATAGAGGTCCGATCCATTGCCTTTAATGAACAGTATAGACTTGGACCGATATAATACATTTCTCTCCATTACAGAGTTAATGTGTGAAAATGCGGCAAATCAAGTCACTTTGTTTGATCTCTGGCACGTTATACCTGTTTCTTGGTATCGGATTTTAGTATCTGGGACATTTTCAGATGCAGATTATTCTATTTTAGGCTGGCATTATGATGCCTGGCTCTATCAAATTGGAACCTTCTGAATTTCCCTAAGGGGATTAATAAAGGAACACTTGGCCTTCCACTTCCGATATTTCTGAGCAGAGATGGCTTTGGCCACACAGAGTTACGCCTCAATCTGGTAAATTAGTTTAATGTTGCCTTGCGGTGGAATTCCACTTTATTTTTTTTTACCATAAGACAAGTCGGGTTTGAGGTCTCACTATGCTATATATCCAGTGTTCATGATATTTATATTGTCAACTTCCGACTTTCCATCTTGATTTCTCAGTAAAAATGGGAGGGGGGGACCTGGATAATTCCACTAACCATAAATTACCTCCTTTTCCCTCCGATTCTTCACCCTTGCGATTACTGATGGATCTATAAAAGACCTTGAGAGGCTTAAGTCCGTATGGCTGATGCCCCATCCAGAGTCGTAAGCGCTCCGTCATCGGGGAGGGGTGTTTAGCGGTGTGGTCAGCTAGAACTAGGCTTTGGGGCTCTTTAATCTTTTGGCCCGATGTTCTTCCCGCCTGGTGATTTAATATGGTGTACATTACCGTGGATGCACTCCAGGCCATGGAGGAGAACACCGTGCGCCAGGCGAAGATTGTGGAGGCGCTGGAGGCGGAGAAAATGAAGCTCAGCAAAGATCTGGAGGAGATGCAGACCAGACAGGCCCTGCGAAAGAACCGCTCTCCCAAGACCGGTGAGATGGCCTCCCAAGTCCCATTTTATATATATACTGACTTATTCATAGTGGAGTTCATGTGAGTCACCGGTTGGCGCGGCTCACGGCGGTCCGTCTGGTGGGAGTTAACAGAGGTCTGTCTGGTGGGAGTTAACGGGTGTTCCATTTTCTACCCGTAGGGCCTCCACAGTGGAACGCAATGAAGTTGTCCCTCATGATCGAGGAGGCCAACAAGATCGGTGCCAAGCTGAGGAAGAACACTGTGTTCAGCAGGTATGATGACGTTATGACTTCAGCAGCTATGACTGTGTTCAGCAGGTATGACTGGACGTTATGACTGTGTTCAGCAGGTATGATGCCGTTATGACTGTTCAGCAGGTATGACTGTGTTCAGCAGGTATGACTGTGTTCAGTAGGTATGATGACGTTATGACTGTGTTCAGCAGGTATGATGACGTTATGACTGTTCAGCAGGTATGATGCCGTTATGACTGTTCAGCAGGTATGACTGTGTTCAGCAGGTATGACTGTGTTCAGTAGGTATGATGACGTTATGACTGTGTTCAGCAGGTATGACTGTGTTCAGTAGGTATGATGACGTTATGACTGTGTTCAGTAGGTATGATGACGTTATGACTAGACGTTATCCGATCCTGGTGTTACATTCGGACCATTTTTATCTATCCTATTGTTTTGTCGTGAGGAGGACATATAGCTGACTCTTTTATCCAAAGCCAATTACAACAAGTATGCAAGAGAGGTACCTCTCTGGTGGCTAAGGGTCAGTGGCATTGTTCGTCAAATAGCTTATTACACTTTTTTTTTTTTTTTTTTTAATGTTTGAATACATGACTATAAACAAACATAAAATTGACATATTATAAACTTACAAACTATTCTCAACTGTAGTAGGCCTAACTCCAGGAAAGTTGAAAAAATAGCAACTGTAGATCACTTGAGGTCTGATCTCCTCTGGGTGACATCATTTATTCCAAAACGTGTTTTCTGTATGGTTAACTCCTCTTGGAGGCATGACTGACTAATTATACAGACTTCTGGAAGCATGACTCTGTGTCAGACTGTTATTAATGGTTACCGTAACTCCTCTTGAAGGCATGACTGACGATATATTTATGGTTAACTCCTCTTGAAGGCATGACTGACTATATATTTATGGTTAACTCCTCTTGGAAGCATGACTGACTATATATTTATTTATGGTTAACTCCTCTTGAAGGCATGGCTCTTGACTACAGACTGTTAATGGGTGCAGAACTTTTCACCAGAGCCCCTTTTCACATTCTTCCCCTGCAGAGGGAGAGCTCTCTGTACTTCCCTGAAAACTGAGAATGAGCATGTGTGATGTCATCACCAGTAGGTTGACCCTCTTATGGTCCAGTATGTGGTAACTTGACACCTTTTTAGCTTCAGCATACACAGAAAGCGGAGTAGGTATTCACATGTCTTGAAAGAATATAAGCTGCCAACTTCGAATTCCTGGTAAAATATCAATAATTGTTTGTTGCCAAATTTTCATATTTATATATCCTTGCATTCTCAATGAGTAAAGGTGTAGAGATTAGTGCTGCATGATTAATCTAATCACAATTGCAATCACTGTCAGCCTGTGCAATTATATAACCGCAAAAAAGGCTGCGATTTGCAATATAATTAAATAAATAAATGTGTGCTGAATGCATGCGAGTGAAAGCCTGCAACTTCTCGCATTAAATGTCCAAATCCGAGCTGTTAAAGAGCCGTATAATGCTATACGCATTATATTTCCACACATCACATAGCAAATGTTGCGCCCACAAAATGGTTAGGAAAGGTTAGAACATAGTGCCTACCAGTACTTACTAGTCACAGGAGTCTTCAATAACGTTTTAATGGTAATAGATTTGTTGAAACATCTTTGTTGGCAGACTGCTCCTTATCAACACTGCTATCTAACTTTAGCAAGCAAAGCGTGTGTAGCATGACCTGTGTAACGTTAAGTAAATTGTGGTCCACTGAGAAAGACCATCCATCACTGCATACAACTTGATTTAATCCAAATGTCCATTCGGAAACGTTGTAGTATTCTCCCTGTGGCACATGTGATTCAGGAATGTAAAAAGGAAATCAAAGTAATGGACCTATCTCAAACCCTGCCCTCTTTTCTTGATCCTTGATTGGAGGATCAAGAAAAGAGGGCAGGGTTTGAGATAGGTCTAAGGTCAAAAAGGGTCACGTGATTAATTGTTAACATTAAAACATTTAAATGAATCGAAGAAATGTATGTGTTAATATTGACAGTCCTATTTTTTCAACATACAAACTAACCACATGCAATTTTCATGAGTTGAAAAATGAATTCCTTGATAACCAAGCAAGTAGACTCATGACACCTTTATTTATTATATTGTAACCGTAATCATGATATTGTCCACAATAATCGCACTCTTTAAAAAATAAATTAAAAAACACACTTATACAAATTCTTATTCATTATTCGTAAGGGTTTAAAATGCACCTGGAAGTGCTCTTTAAATGCCTTTTTGAGATTTGCTGATTTATAAATGCATTCCTGGTTGGATTGTGTCTCCTCTTGTAGACATGAGGCGCCAGACAAGGAGAACTCTGGAGGAGAAGGTGGCCTACAGGTCCAGGTTCACAACACCAAGCTGGGAATCTCCACCTTCTGGACCCTGGAGAAGTTCTCCAACAACATGGCTACCATGAGGGAGCTGGACCAGGTTGGTCTCTCTGAGATAATACTGCCGACCCAGACTGTTGTCTTTCCATCCGACTAGTAATCTGGGTACAGTATATTAGGGGTGGGAGGTGTATCATTTTATAAGGTAAACCATTGTCTACTTTTACAATATTGTAAAATAACGTATTTTTAATTTTTTTTTTTTTTTTATGGTATACATATACAAACATGCACAAAACACTTTGGGTGCCATGGGTTAAATTCATGATATACCATAGATTGCCAGCTCTATTTGTCTATGGAGAAGTACCCCTTCTTTGCATGGCTATAACTTTTTAAATTCTATTGCTACATTGCCATTATTAGGGCCCATTCAAAGTCCTATATGTATTGTTCATTGTGTAGCAACGTTAAACTTTTTCATTCACATATTCATAGTAAAGTATGGTCTAATGTATAAGTATGTTTTCATCTCTTTCTGCAGCTTTCTCCAGAACGTGATCTATAGCCCCAAATGCATTATATTGATGATGAAATACAGTTTGATGGCAATCGGGGCGATATAAAAAATTTCAATTGGACGTACTTCTAGAATGATCTACGTATGATCTGATGATGACCGGATAGGCGGGGGATCGTTTATAATTCCGTGGGCAGCGTTATATCATTCATCTAGTGTGGGTCATATGTTCATCATAACAGTTTATATGGAACACGTTCAAAAATAACGCTGAATCTTACCGGATCCTCCTCGCGCCGTTGGACGATCAGCGTGGTGTAGACCGTTTTCGATTATGGGATGTTTATCCTGATGAACCATTTCCAGCTTGTATAATACTATATACGTCCAAATCATGTTGTTTATCGAGTTATTGGCAATGGATTGCTATATATTGTGACGAGCCAGAGTGCCGGGCCAAACCGAGTGCCCGGAAGTAATATGGCCGACCAGCACAACCTCCACAGCACTTCCTGTTTGGCGATTGCGCCGATCGGCCACCAGATGGCGCTCCTGAACCGCCAGAGAGCTCAGTGGGTCCTCCTGGTGGATCTCAGGCCAGCGGAGGGGAAATATGAATCCGATCACAGATTTTTGAAATATTGATATTAAAGACGCTGTAAAGCGTCCTTCGGCAACTTGAGCATGGCCGGGAATGACGCTGTAAAGCGTTTCCCGGCACCCAACGTTTTTTTTTTTTTTGATCTTTTTCGATCTTTTTCGATCTTTTTCCTCCGATTTTCTCCCATCCCAATGTTAGTCGTTATGCCAATCCCCTTCCTGGTCGCTGCGCACTTACCCCCCACAGTCGGTCTGGGAGAGTGGAGGCCATCACGTGCTTCCTCCGACACACGTCTAGCCAATCAACCGCTTCTTTTCACCTGGCAGCGCGGACTCTCACTGAGGGTGTAACGTGTGGAAGGATCACACTACCCCCCCTTAGATCTTATCTGCGCTGAGCAGGCGCCCCGACCGAACTGTAGGAGTCGCTGTTTACAACGACCCGGACCCACCCCGCCAGCTTTCCCACCCTCTAATACAGCCAATTGTATTAGTGTGAACGCCGGAGCTGTGAGCTGGATTCGAACAGGCGAATCCAGCGTCTCCGGTGTTGGTGACGAACGCAATCTCCGCTACGCCACCTGACCGCCTAATTGCTACAGTATTCTAAAGATCTTCTGGTGTAGAATGGATGTATGAGAGCTGCCACATCACTACTGCTGTGGTGTTTTATATACAGTATGAGAGCTGCCACATCACTACTGCTGTGGTGTTTTATATACAGTATGAGAGCTGCCACATCACTACTGCTGTGGTGTTTTATATACAGTATGAGAGCTGCCACATCACTACTGCTGTGGTGTTTTATATACAGTATGAGAGCTGCCACATCACTACTGCTGTGGTGTTTTATATACAGTATGAGAGCTGCCACATCACTACTGCTGTGGTGTTTTATATACAGTATGAGAGCTGCCACACCTCTACTGCTGTGGTGTTTTATATACAGTATGAGAGCTGCCACACCTCTACTGTTGTGTTTTATATACAGTATGAGAGCTGCCACACCTCTACTGCTGTGGTGTTTTATATACAGTATGAGAGCTGCCACACCTCTACTGTTGTGTTTTATATACAGTATGAGAGCTGCCACACCTCTACTGCTGTGGTGTTTTATATACAGTATGAGAGCTGCCACATCACTACTGCTGTGGTGTTTTATATACAGTATGAGAGCTGCCACACCTCTACTGTTGTGTTTTATATACAGTATGAGAGCTGCCACACCTCTACTGCTGTGGTGTTTTATATACAGTATGAGAGCTGCCACATCACTACTGCTGTGGTGTTTTATATACAGTATGAGAGCTGCCACACCTCTACTGTTGTGTTTTATATACAGTATGAGAGCTGCCACACCTCTACTGCTGTGGTGTTTTATATACAGTATGAGAGCTGCCACATCTACTGCTGTGGTGTTTTATATACAGTATGAGAGCTGCCACACCTCTACTGTTGTGTTTTATATACAGTATGCGAGCTGCCGCACCTCTACTGTTGTGTTTTTATATACAGTATGAGAGCTGCCACACCTCTACTGTTTCACTTGTCATTATGAGTGCAGTGAATGAGACAGTCAGCAGTACTTTGTCGTCCTCAGGGGGATCCTGCCTCTAAAGACGACGACGTCTTTTACGATCCCAACGACGAGTGGGAGCAGGACCTGTCCGCCTCCTCCTGTTCCTCCACCTTCTCCTTTTCACGCAGGAGGTAATTAATCCACTTGTTCTCCGTCCATCCATCTATCCATCCATTCTTCCTCGCTTTTCATGTGAACTGTGTCGAGTCGTGTGACGATGAATATGGAAAGTCCCTCGCTTTTCTTTTTGTCTTTTGGAGGGAACGTGAAAAATCCTATTTGTTGAACATTTTGGAAGGCTTTGTGAAAATAACCAAAAAGTGCTCCTATTGATATTTCCCCTGGTGTGATTTACGGCCTGACGCGTATTTGGACGTCTAACTACTTTTTTTCTTTTGCTCTCCCTCTACTAAGTTTTAAGTAAAGTTGCTACCCACAGAATGTTTCCTTCTGCTTTTTTCTTTTCTTAATTTCTTCTGTTTAAGAATTTCATGTGTGTGGAGACGGAGGGGTTTTGAAAGAGGGCATCCAGGGTTCCTATGTTTCTCACTCTATGACCCCCACCACACACGCACTCCGTACAACCAACACTGTACGACCAACCCTGTACCTACTAACTCCCTCAGTCCCAGCATTTTTCCCCACATTGTTATTATTCTTGTCAGGCATGTTTATTGGGCTCTCCGTGGTGGCTTGGCTAGCGGACGGACCGGGCCAAACCAAACATGGCACGGGCTCAGTAGTTCCCTTTCAACCCACCCCCCCCTCGCTCTCCCTCTGCCTCAATCAGCCCCGTGCCTGAGCCTGTGGACTGCAGCCAGAGTTGGCTTCTCTCTCTCTCTTGGTAGACCCGCTCAATTTACTGGATCCAGCAGCAGATGTGTTGCTGAAGTGGACTTTTGGTAGAATAGACATGTTAAAGATGATCTGCTTTACCTGTTGATTTAGATATTGGATGCCGGTAGTATCCTACTGTTATGTGCTGCATCAATGGTTTAGGAGGGATGCAGCAATATGTTACAGTAGGCCCTTTACACCACACATCTGATAGGCCCTGTACCTCTACCCTACACACCTGATAGGCCCTGTACCTCTACCCTACACACCTGATAGGCCCTGTACCCTACACACCTGATGGGCCCTGTACCCTACACACCTGATGGGCCCTGTACCCCACACATCTGATGGGTCCTGTTTGGGTTACTACTAGACAGCCTCTCATTTTGCCACCCGAAGTACTAAAGTCTTTGTTAGTGTAATTCTACATCGGTCGTATAAATACAGTTTGATCAATTCCAGTCCCCCTTTTTCTTTTTTTTTTTGTTGCAGAAATCGTCGATTGTCTATCGATTTATATAGGAGCATCCCAAGCATTTAGTGGTCCAGTTCAACTTAATTCTGCATTATTTTATCACATTGGAGCATTTGGAGAAAAGTGGAGGAGGCTGTGGAGGTGTGACTGTTGGAGATGCCCTCATGTGGTCGAGGAGGCTGGGGAGGTGTGACTGTTGGAGAGATGCCCTCATGAGGCTGGGGAGGTGTGACTGTTGGAGAGATGCCCTCATGAGGCTGGGGAGGTGTGACTGTTGGAGAGATGCCCTCATGAGGCTGGGGAGGTGTGACTGTTGGAGAGATGCCCTCATGAGGCTGGGGAGGTGTGACTGTTGGAGAGATGCCCTCATGAGGCTGGGGAGGTGTGACTGTTGGAGATGCCCTCATGAGGCTGGGGAGGTGTGACTGTTGGAGAGATGCCCTCATGAGGCTGGGGAGGTGTGACTGTTGGAGAGATGCCCTCATGAGGCTGGGGAGGTGTGACTGTTGGAGAGATGCCCTCATGAGGCTGGGGAGGTGTGACTGTTGGAGAGATGCCCTCATGAGGCTGGGGAGGTGTGACTGTTGGAGAGATGCCCTCATGAGGCTGGGGAGGTGTGACTGTTGGAGATGCCCTCATGAGGCTGGGGAGGTGTGACTGTTGGAGAGATGCCCTCATGAGGCTGGGGCGGTGTGACTGTTGGAGAGATGCCCTCATGAGGCTGGGGAGGCGTGACTGTTGGAGATGCCCTCATGAGGTCCATGTTGATCAGTGCTTTCCTCATTTCTCCTCTCCAGGAGCCGGAGCCTGTTGAAGAGCAGGAGGATCTCAGGGCGTCTGTATGAGATCAGAGTTCACCCCATCCAGAGCCTCCTCAACTCCTCCTCCTCCTCCGCTGGTAAACCCTAATGTTTTCCTTTTTATGTTAAATAAATTATCCCAAGAGAAGGAAACGAGGGGGATGATGGATGGTTAGCAGGGAACATGTGAAGAATGTGGAAGGCAACGCTCTTCCGACACAATTAGGTTTGGTTGCACCACAAAACATGGTTTTACCATCTCGGAAATGGGTTAGAATGCATACTTTGTCCATAAGAAAACATTGGATGTTTTTCTTCTTGTGGATTTTTCTTTTTTAAGTTATAATAAAACACAACATACTTGTGCCCTAATGATACGGTTAAACGCTCAATGAATAAACCCAATCCCCTTACCAACCATCTACAGTATGCTACTCTGTTTATTCTGAGGACTGGGAAGAGAGGAGGGTGGTGACCCGATACCCAGTAGGACCACCCTCAAGAGCCAGACAGGCTTCACTCCGCCCAAAACCCAATCCCCCCCCTGTTTATAATAAAACGCAATATACTTGTGCCCTAATGATAAGGATAAGCACTCAATGAAGAAACCCAAGCCCCACTGTGAGCTCCAGGTATTGACAATGCCAATGCTACATACCCTCCCACTTTTCCATGATATCCACACGCCAAGCCTCCCTATGTTATCCTATGTCAAGAATACAATTCCAAATCCACTGACTGCCTTTCAATGCTTCTTCCGACATGTCATTTATCGCTTTTTGCAAGCTCCGCCCACGAATCCCCAACCCTCCAAATAATGATAACGTCGCTATAAATCCTCTGCATCCTACTTCCACCGGACAAACCCTAGCTTTCCATCCTCCCTCTTCAGTTTCTGCTGCCAAGTCTGCATATCTAAGCTTTTTCCTTTCGTACGCCTCCTCCACTGAATCCTCCCATGGCACGGTCAATTCTATAAAATAAACTAACCTAGTAGCTGACTCCCACCTAAAAGGACAATATAATTACTTATGCATACCGCACCTTATGTTAATACTGTATAGTTTATCACAGCATATATTTAGCATTCAGCATTTTTAGATTATATATTAGATTAGATTTAGACTATTGGATTATTAGATTATATATTTAGCATTTCATTTTTTTAGATATTGGATTATTTTTAGATTATTAGATTATATATTGTAACTAGGTATATTTATTGTAGGGCAAAATAACTGCGAGGGCATACATACCCTCATCTCGCACCTTGTTGCCCATATGCCCATGTCCAGAGTTAATTATATTCATTGTATATTGTTTACACTGCCTTTTTATTCTATTTTTACTTCTCCACTTAGCCCCTTTCGTGACTGTGATGCACCGAGTGAGTCCACAGTCACTTGCTCCTCAATAGGAAACCAACCTAGATTTACCATGAAGGACTGGTTCTGGCCGAACCGTTCGTTATACAAGTATCACAGATCAATTTCAAAGGTACTCGCACAGTTGCACGAGGGTTTCGGACAGAGATACGGGATGGTTTGAAAGCTCGGCATTGCTAATAAACATTTTAAATATTTTTTATAAACTGGTCAACACTGCATTATTTCCGACGTTGGGTGCATGATGCGCATGCGCTGTGATCACAGCGCAGGCGCACCAGGCAGCCAACGCCATAAATAAACCCGTTTTGAGCAGTTGACCAGTTTATAAAACATATTTTAAATGTTTATTAGCAACGCAGAGCTTTCAAACCATCCCATATCTCTGTCCGAAACCCTCGTGCAACTGTGAGTACCTTTGAAATTGATCTGTGATACTTGTATAACGAACGGTTCGGCCAGAACCAGTCCTTCATGGTAAATCTAGGTTGGTTTCCTATTGAGGAGCAAGTGACTGTGGACTCACTCGGTGCATCAGTCACGAAAGGGGCTATTCTCCACTGTACTATAATTCTGTGACCTGTACCTGTATGTCTTCTACTACCTGTACCCCCCTCCCCCATGCTGCTATGATACCTGAATTTCCCCAAGGGGATCTATAAATGAATCTCATCTGAACCGCTGACTACGAGACAATCATTTTAAAATATTATGTTATAATTGTAATTGCCAAATGAAATGTGTCTAACTGATTACAACACCTCTGTTCTAGGACTGATGGGCGTGGCCAAACCCCCGTCTGTGTACCTCAGCTCCGCAGACTCCGCCCTGCCCGGCATCTGCAAGGAAATGACCAGCCAGGCGGTGGCCCGGCTGCTGCGTGACTTCGGCAGCACAGAGGAGAGCCTGGCGGACCGTCTGGCTTCCGACCTGTGCCTAGTGTACACGGCCATCCAGACCATCTCAGACCTGTACGACGGTCTGGACGATGACAGTCAGGAGAAGGGTGAGGCTGAACGGAACTGGACTAACTTCTGATAACCCCTGATCCAAAGAGCAGCATAATCTTCCATTTTATCTTCACAACCTTCACCAAAAAATTACTTTAAGGTAGCAGTGGTGTTGCTATTTGTTAATCTTACATCATTTCATGGAGCTATAATTCACACAAACACAATGATTCAGTGCCCCCATCATTGGTAGCCATATTCAAACTAATTTACTCAATAACTGTCAAACTCTAGCCTGAGCTTTGGTTCTCATTTTGCATGGTTCCACTGGATAAGATGGATGGAAGAAATACAATTCTTAAAGGGGGAATTCACTCAAAACAATGTGATTTATTTTGCACATAATCTCACACACATCCAACATCTCATCAGTTTTGCACACATTCATTTAGTTTGACAGTTTGAGTCAATGAGTTTGACTATAGCTGCCGGATATCATCGGGACATTGAATCCTTGTGTGTATTAAATTACAGTCTTATGCTGTAATTAACACAACACAATGATTCAGTGTCCCTGATGAAATCACTGGTGGTGACTATATTCAAACTCATTTACTCTGAATAATCTTTTGAGTTATTGGCACATTTAGTTAACAATAATCTGAATGTTTACACAGAGCAGAGGTCAATATTCTCAAAGTACATTCATTATTTATATATATATATATTAGTGCTGTCAGGCGATTAAACATTTTTTATCTAATTACAGGATTTGTAATTAATTAATCGCATAACTATTTTAGGCCTGATATTTTAGATTATATAATCTTATTTCAAATTGCATGTGTCCGGATGGCAGAATTCAGTACTGTATCTACAAAACCTTCTGTTTAATCATCTTCCCTTTATTCATTTTCTAGATTTTTCAGGTCTGGTCAATTTTAGCATGGTGTTATTCAGTCAAAAAGAAAGGTAAAGAATTGAATTGATATTCTCATTTGGTTTATTACAATTTACTCAAGCCTAGTAACAGACACAGTATTTCTGACACTGGGAATACATTCCCTGAGATCCATAGATGTCCCTAGATACCAAGAACATGCAAATGGTCAATTAAAAAAGAAAAAAAAAAAGAAAAAAAATTCTACGTTCTTATGGAATGAATGAGATTTAATTAAAAAAATATATATATATACTTTTTTTAATAAATTTAACGCAATAATTTGCTGTGTAATTAATTAACGTGATAAAAAAATATATATTCATTATTTTCGAATTTACATAACATGAGATCGAATGTGAACGGAGAGATCTGGAAAAAATAATAACTTCAATTTTGTGGAGGTTACCGGTAAAAACGGTAAAACACGTATTTCTAATCATTACTGGTCATGGTTATTTTTAGTCTTGCAATTTTTAAATCTCTCGGGAGTCGACCAGCACGCCGACGTGACTAAGCGACGTCATTTGTTTGACAAGGTTTCCTGGATTTCCTGAACGCTCATCGAAAGAGCAGGCCTGGAACTACATAGTAGCTAGTTTAGATTTGGTGTTGATAGCCCAAGAAATAATTTAAACAGAATAATTTCAATTCGATGCTAAATAATTTTTTACGCATGCGTGTACTCTATTTGTATTATCTTCGCCGCTGTTCACGCTAGTCAAGTCTTTTGGAGTTGTTTTGTGCCATTTCAGAGGAGGATTATGAGGCGAGGTAAGAAAATTCTAATGCTTAATCATGGAGCATGTTTACATTTGCTGAGCCTCATAGTAGAAAAACACATCTTCTAAAATCGTTTTTGTGTTGTACATTATGCAGTATACAGTGTAATGTATGTACAGTATTTAAACAAACGGTCACATCATATAGGTGAGACTGCTGAAAAGAATGATGCCAAACATACAAAAAATTATTTACACTGGAATTTGAACTTGTAACAGCCCTAATATATATATATACCGGTATATATCATGATATTCAGTATCATTCATTATTGATCTAATTTATTGGTTTGAAATATAAGTGTAGACTTAATTGTATGGCAAAACATCTTGAGTGGCAACCCAGGGAAGCAACATCCTGCTTTCACACTCGCACAGTTGCAGACATTGACACACCTGCGCACCCATTTTGCCAAGATACTGTGAACGTATCCTATTTGGTCGTGCTACACACATACACAACATTCTCAAAGTATTTCTCACAGATCTTGAGAAAAAAGAAGAAAAAAAGGATGTATGCATTGTGGTTTGCTGGTTTCATTAGTGCAAGATAAGAAATGCAGGAATAACTTGTGTTCTCTTAACCCTTGTGTCTGATAAGGATCAAATGGTCCTTTGAGATTCTTATTTTTTTTTTTTATAACTTTGCAGTGGTTGTTTGTAGCAAATATATTTGGCAACGATGTGTGTTTTTTTTTATTATCTTGGAATTTAACTACTTTCATTCACCCTGTAGAATTAAAAGTTAAACTCTTAAATTGTCCTAAATGCAAAGTGGATTTTTCTGGGGGTTATTGCAGGCTAGCATATGTCGATGATTAGCAACAACACTGATTTTGATGGATTTTTTGTAATGTAAATAAGAATTCTCACTCTTCTGAAAAGGGACCAAATGGTCCCCTTAAAAAAACACCATTAAAAAAAAAAAAATTATATGTTGAAATAATTTTCCACTTTTCTTTTTCATAAATATTTTATTCAACTTCAGCCCAGATCATAACCACCAAATATTTCATTTTAGAATTGTAACCCTTTAAATGCTAGTGTGTGTGTGATTGCATCACAATTATAAAAATAAAAGACATATTTTCAATATCGATGCAAATTGGATTTTTCTGGGGGATTATTACAGGCTAGCATATGTCAATGATTAGCAACAACACTGATTTTGATGGATTTAAAAAATAATAATAATAATTGTAATCCAACTCTCACTCACTTCCCTACGTTCAAACGTGTGAGTGTAAATAACAGGCAAGCTGGGAGAGGGGTGTGACATGCAGCAAAGGTCATGAGCCAGATTCGAACCCATGACGTTGAGAGTATATCTTGCGCCTAAACCCATGTGAACATCGCACCCTATTAACCAGCATCTTATGATTGTGCCCCCCCCCCCCCCCCCCCCAGTGTTTGTGAGTAACACAGAAGCCCAGACCCAGCTGGTGAAGGCAACCTCGCACATCAACGCTGCAGTGTCTGTCACAGAGCTGTGGCTGGCCAGCTCCAAGCCCACCTCCGGCCAGCTGTACACCACCGCCGAGGAGCTCAAGACCCAGGTCAAGAGGATGGGAGGGTTCTTCCAGCTCCTCATTCAGGTACAACGCATGTACTGTAGAAGTCCCAATTTTCAATTTCTATAATCTGACACAAGGGTTAAATGCGTAGCAGTTACCGTATAGCTGCTGATGGCTTCAACTCAGCCTTACTTGAAAGAGACTGTATTTCAGGTTTGCCTTGACTGAAGATGAATGTATTGAATAGAAATGTATGAGTGATTGATTGCTACTAATCACTTGAGATGCTGGTGGCTAGCCGCTGCTGTAGTGGAAGGAACACAGACTTTAAAGGGGAACAATTTTACCATTTCTTTCACTATTTGGGCACTTTTACACAATTCCTGTGAGTCTATGGAACACCTCTGTAAGGTTTTTCAAAAAAAATTCATTGTTTTGTATTTCTAATCAAGTACTCAAAATGGGCCGATCCAATGATAACTTGAACTTAACTCATTATCTCATTAATATTCATTATCTCCCATTGTAAAAATGTACCGCGGGCTGGACACGGACGCCCAAAGGGCCGGATGTGGCCCATGAGACGTAATTGCCCAGGTCTGCTTTAAAGGGATAGTTGCTAGTCCTATTTACCCGTGATGTTGTTGATTGGTAGACACTAGAATCCTTTCTCAGCACAGTCCCTGCTGCTCCTCATGCTGTACTCGCTCCGGCTAGTCTGTCACAAACGAATGCCAAGTCAACGGGGTCAAGCTCTGGTCTGTACATGCCGACTGATGTGTGTGTGTGTAAATCAGTCGGCATGTACAGACCGGAGCTTGACCCCATTGGCTTTGCATTAGGTTGTGGCCCAGCTATATACTGTATGCCGCAATTCCTGGACAGGAAAAATAATTGTCCCATTTAGTCCTGGTTTTGACATGCGAGTGGCTTATCAAAATGCACAGGGTTGATTGACGGGTCTTAGCTTTGAGCTGTTTGAGCCGGGTGTATGGAAATGACCAAGCAGGGGGAATTCTCAACCTTGAGCCCCAGAACACAACATGAATATATGTAATGTGCATCAGAAACCCCCCCTCAGCACCTAAACACTTCTATCCTTCTCCACCATTTTTGACTGATTTACCAAACCTTTTTTTTTATATAATAAATGTCATCTGACTTGTTTGTTTACATTGATTCCTTGTTTTAAAATAAATAATTCCACCTTTTTAATTTCTTTACGTTGATTCGGCCTCAATTGAAAACAACATCCCGTCTTCCCCTGCTCCACCCAGGGCTGTGACTCGGAGATCACGTCGATGGTGACTGAGGCGCAGAGGAAGAGCGGCCAGAGCCTGGACAAGGCGTTGAAGGCGCTCGGACACCTGGCGGCGATGACTGGCGTGCCTCTGCACACTGCCGAGCTGGATGCCCGGGCCACAGGCAAGGTAACGCTGCCATTAATACCATAGCACAGGTATCAACCGCTTTCTCCGCTGTTAATTAACCACCCCACTCTGTAATGCTGGAGAGTGTGAATATCGGAGCAGTGGGGGTCGGAGATGGGGGAATTATCGAGCTTAACAGGGATACAATATTTATGTTTGTCTGAAAGTTCACCTGTGTTGCATATTCACACCACACATATCAAGAAATGATGTTGTGTGCGTGTGTTTATTATATATATACTGGATATTTATTTATTTTTACAGATATTATAGCCTTCCATCATGTAACAAGCTATATTTGAAGATTTGCCTTACATGCTGCGGAGAGATGTTTAATATATAACGATATTAACAATGGACACAACGGGGGCAGTGTGTCATTTACTTGTGCATATTTCCTGGCAGTTTTTAATCCATAGAACGACTGACAATTGTATTGTGTTTTTCTTCAGTTGTCGATAACCACAGCTTTGCTGGAGGGAACCAATCACGGTGTCCGCTCCCTCCTGGAGGAGGGCCTTAGAATCACTAAGGAAATGCTGAGAGAAGCTCAGCTGGCTTATCCAAGGACCCCAGTAAGACACGTCTTTTAAGCTTTTGAACCAGTGGGTGGGGCCAAATTGAATATCACTCTTGCGCTCTTTAGACCTGGCAAGTCACGTGATGGTGTTAAGATCTGCTTGGTTCCAGACAGATTTTTCCCCTATGGCCTCTTACCATACCATTACCGTTTCCATGGTAACTACTAGGGGTGTAACGGTACATGTATTCGTCCCGTGAATTTACGGTACAGGCTTCACGGTGCGGTACGCGCAGCCATACGAAGAATACTAGGGTTGCACATTTTACTAATCTATGCTCAATATCTTTACTTTACACTGGCTTACAATGATCTTTAATGTTGAATATTAAGCTTGTATTGCCAAATGTAGTTGATGAATAAAACGTTGAAAAAATTAACAATGCGCACTGACACTGCACTCGGCTCTCCCCTCCTCCGCTGCCATTTACTACACAGCCTAGGTGTCCCTAAAACAAAACAAATTATATGTTTAACACAGCAGCCAGCAGGGTCATTAAAGTTTTACAGTTTTCTTTAGTTTTCTTGTTCGCCCAATAATGGTAACCAATGGAAAGGCACGCATGCACGCGCGTTTTGAACACGCACGCAGACTTTCTCCGGACTTTCTCAGTCACAGCTGATCGAAAAAAAAGCACTACATACTTTTGGACTGATCATCTGAGCTCCTCCAGTTGCTGCTACTGTGTTTAAATCCAAAATATTGATAAATCCTCTGCCATTGTTGTGTAACATGTCATCTGTTCTCTAGTCTTCTTCAGTCTCTGCTTCACATAAAGTTAAATCCTCTCTAGAAGTGAAACTAAGTTGTTGCATAAGTTAAAGGGGCAGTAGGCAATTTACTCATTGGATGCCTGAACACAGAATGACACCAGTATCACTGACTACCACGGCAAGCCTATTCTTTCTATTAATTATATAATAAATATTTGTTTCCTGTTGTACCGAACCGTGACGCCAATACTGAGGTACATACCGAACCGTGGCTTTGTGTACCGTTACGCCCCTAACTGTACACATTTCCGTACCGAACCATTTCAGTACTGGACCTTCGGTTCAGTATGCTCTGTGTACCGAACGAATGAAATGGTACGATAACCACTAACGGAACGCACATGCAGAGATATTTCTTTTGTGCAGAATTTAATTCAAAACTCCCCTTCCCAAAATATAACTTGTGCAAAGGGCCGGATGTTCGTTCAGCCCACTGTAATTTAGCATAGCCTCATAGTGTTGCGAACACACACGCTCTTTCTCTCAGTGCGTGAGGTGGAATTGTTGCTAGATTGAGAAGGGGCTGTCTCTCGGAGATCAAATGAATGATGGTTTACGGCATATAGAATGGACATTCATACACGGCATGAAACAGGAAATAGTAATGAAACTGGCTGTCTTAAAATGCTTCAAAGCTTCGTTCGATGGGCACAGGATTCGAACGGCTGAGAGGACAACGTTACGAAACCAAAATAGTCCAAAACAACAGACTGAATACACTATTGGAATTATATACTCATGATTAGTCGTTTTTAAATGCTGTAGTTTTCATGTTTGAACGTTTTATTCATGGCTACGATGAAAACAAAGATGGCGGCAAATGCTGCAAAAACCAACGAGAATATTCAACTCAAAGTAGTTGTGCTCTTGTGATTGGTCAAAGATTGCCAAGGCATATGGGTACTGTTGTAGTTATCAGGGAAATAAGTAAAGAATATGATATAAAAATTCTCAAAGATTAATTAAATTTACCTTTTTTATTGGTTGTAACCATATAACAGTGATCTGTCAGAGATTATACAATTGGGGGAACCACCGATGGAGCCTCACTCCCCAGGAGTGACTTTCGCCAAGGTGCCATATGAAAAATTAGATGTGTTCCACGTATATTAGATAGTCTCATGCGTATAATTAAATTGTCACTGTGCTTGCATCAAGATTGAGGTACATATTTACCATTTTGGTAAAGTGGACCATAAGTATCCATTAATCCCTGCCGTCTGCTTGCAGGCCCTGCAGAGTGTGAGATCCAGGGTGCTGGACTTGGCCTGTGCTCTGCAGAGCTACATCCTCTGCAACATGACGGTGAGTGACAACGACGGCATCAACTGAAGCCAAGTCTCGTCCATCTTCGACACGGGCCTACATGCTCCGCACGCACTCCCACAGCAGGCCAGTTAAAGCTGTCGGTCTGCCTTTATTGCTCCTGTAAAACCCAGTGCTC
Source organism: Notolepis coatsorum (assembly GCF_963971535.1). NCBI lineage: Eukaryota > Metazoa > Chordata > Actinopteri > Aulopiformes > Paralepididae > Notolepis > Notolepis coatsorum. The sequence goes on from NC_140166.1 coordinate 199,043,482, forward strand.
TGTGGGCTTATCTCCCCCAGTCTCTCCTTGGTAACCATTCAGGTAATGAATGTGTTGAATGAAGTGCCATCAGTCACTCCCAAGCGCTCTTGTTTGCCGTTATCTAAGCCCCACAAACTAGCACCTTTTTTTCTGTTGGCAGTTCTATTGTCTCTCATAGGGTGGGTGTGGGGGACGATATAGGGTTGTCACCGCCCACTGTGTTATTGTTGTTAAACAGTGTGTTGGGGGGGGGGGGGGGGGGGGGGGGGGGCAGTTGCTTGTCTCAACTGACGACGGAGATTAAGGAAAGCCTTTAAAGGAACACTCCAACATTTTGCGGAAATTCACTTTATTAGTCTCCCCCAGAATTGGACAAGAAGATGGGACATCACATTTCCTTTGCGTAAAGGTGCTATAGATAACATTCAGCCACTAGATGTCGCACTAGAGTGCCAGCATGTCAATTATCCAATCGGGTGCATTCCACGTGGGGAAATGGGAAGTAGGGAGGGGATACATGCCTGCATCATGTAAACATAACTTTTGGACCTGCATTTTTTTTTTTAATTATACATTCATTAATCAATATCGAAACCTTTATTCTGCACCCTTATGAAAGCTCTGTGGATGTACGGTATATATTTTGTCTATTTATACATAGCTTTGTGCAATAGGTATATTGTTTATATTAAACAGACCTATATTTTGATTAATTATACGTAGCTTTGTGCAATAGGTATATTGTTTACATTCAACAGACCTATATTTTGACTACCGGTATTTAAATTAAATACAATATTTTGTCACAAGTAGATTTTTTTTCTTAATCACCACACTGATTCCAGAATTAATATTTAACCTCACTAGATTGTGTTCCAGGTGGAACGCAATATTTGGTTCAGTCACCCCTGGTGTTTCCAGTGGCAAGCATTAACTCATTCTGCGCCAATCACGACTATAGTCGGGTTATCTCGCCATGCGAGCGCCAGGACCCCCAAAAACCAGAGTATACTCGTTTTTTCTTTTATTCGATTTTAATATTATATACAGTCTCACGGACCTCGGAGTATCATTGGGACTCATTCTGAGACCTCGAGATTGCAATGTCAGCCGAATCCTGCTAGGTGGCAGTATCGCCTACCCTTTGAAACCTTATTTCACACTGTTACATTTTATATGGTCCAGGCGGAGAAATGGTACCCGGTCAAGTGAAAGGCTTCATTCGAGCCACTTGGAACACTTCCAGCACACTTGATGCATAGTTTGTCCCATTTCATGTCAGGGACCCGATGGACATCAATACTGGAAATCGCGATCAGACCATTGGAATATTCATTTTGGAATACCTCCTAGCAAAGGTAAGGACTATATGACATCAATCCTACTTTGATCCTACAATGATTTCACATCGATCGCAACGATCATATGTCACGTATGCCATTGCTGACGATCAGAGCATCACAAAACGACCCCCCCCCCCCCCCCCCCCCCTTTGATTCCTTCATGATGAAACATAATACCTATTATATACCTTTTTGATTTGGAAATAGTATCGCGTCCAGGCGAGCAACGCAAACGACTTTTGCAAAATGCACATAGCGCTCCATAACTGCTTTCAGGAATTAGCCCGGATCACTCTGAAACTATACAATATTCACCACGGGATAACACGCGGAACGTATACATGAAAAATGTACTCTTTTACATGTTGGACGGGAGATAGTGACTGTCAAATGAGCCACAGTATTGTCTCCATAGCTATAATATAGATATAGCTCTGCAAACATCATGATGCACCGTGAAAATGACCATCTTTTAAAGTGTGGCCCATTGACTGCAGGGTACACGCTGGCGAGCACGGACACAAGGAAATATGTATCTGTTATCTACAATGTCTATCCATTAATATGCTCGTTACCAGGCAGGGTTGATTCAAGCTTGGGGAAAAGGCCATATTTGGTGTCTACGAAGAAAAATCGATGTTTTGGAGACTAAATGCAGAAGTTAGCAGCCAACCCACACAAACCTAGTTGGCTAGTTATTTAATTCCTACAACACACTGGCTTCATCCAGGGCTTCAATTATAATCCGGAATATACAAAGTGGGTTACATCTAGATAACTATGTTTTGTACATAAATGCAACGTAACAAGCTAATCGTTAGCTGCTAGCTATTGCACACTAGTCTCCTGTCACTAGAGTTAGCCTAGACCTTTCCAAAGTCTTAACTATATTAACTGAAATATGCTGAAGCCTCATGCTTCGTCTCTGGAAGTAGTTTATAAATTAACAATGTACAGTGTTGGAACAAAAATCACAAATCGTAATATCGAATCACAATATTATTGTCCCAGCCCTAACAATTTCCTGTTTAGTACAGGGAGATCTAGCCAATCCCGTCTTGTTTACACATTGTATCTTGTGTATTTATCACTTGTAGAAATATATGTAAAACAAGAAGACTACAAACTTGGTATTGGTAAATAACCTCACGTGGGTGGCTCTTAATTCATGCCCATGACACTTTTCCGTTCATGGGTCATGCTGTGTTGAGAAAAATATGTAAAAGGTCAGAATCCGCCGTCCACCGGAATATTTTTACATTGTTATTTCTACACGTGATAAATACACATGATGGAACGTATAGATAAGTCAGTTTTGGAGTTGTTGGAAGGTGTGTTTCTCTGGAGCTAGGCTAGCAGATTCCCCGTTTCCAGTTCTTGTGCTAAACTAGTCTAGCATGCAACCGGACTCTGGGGAAGAAGGTAAATAAGTGAATTTCCCAAAATGTGGACTGTTCCTTTTAAGTCCTTTCAGGGTTATGTGCAGTTCTTCTGTAATTATTACAACTGAAAATGCTTGATTTCTGTGACCGATATTCTCAAAAGGTCACTTTGCTGTGAAGGTGTGGGATTAAATATCATTAAAAACTCTTAAGCCCGACGGTACCGGTCCCAAAATGACATCACGTCATAAATCAAGCTCTACAGACTGTCTGAAAAATTAAACTATAATTTGTCTGAAAAATTTAACGATAATTTTGTCAAACGTATTCAAGTATAAACATCATAACCATGTCACAACAGCAGTTATTAGTTATAGGGGTGGAAGTAAGTCAAAACTCCAAACCTTCACCATATCTGATGATCGCAAAAAGCTATTGTTGCAACTTCAAAATGTGAACTGCCAGGTGGCCTTATTCATGCCTACTAGTCCCACAGTGAGAGGTCTGTAATATCCTGCATCCCATTCACTGTAACGTGTCCACTAGGTTAAGTCATAGGAAGTGACCTCATGCACATGCACACAAACGGATACTCGCGCCTGAACACATTTGCAGTAACTGGATGTGAGCACGGGACATCTGTATGTGTGCGTTGTCCGCGAGCGTACACTAAACTCTGCTTTGTTTGCGTTTCATATGCATTTATACAGGAGAGGGAGGCCAGTCCAGAGAAGGTTGGAGAGGAGGAGGCAGAGGAGGAGGTCCACACCTCCCAATTATGCAGATCACAGAACACTGCAGCCAAGCTGTTGCAGCTGAACCAGGCTGTCCGACAGCTGCACGACTCCATCTCCTGCGCTCTGAGAGGTAACCTGCTGGCTCCGCTCCCAGCCTCCCGTCTTCATTAGCTTCCGCCACTTCACTGATAAAGATGATATTATGTGTGTCCAAAAAAAAGAAAAATACATTTCAGGACTCTGACCTGATACTATGTCGTCATTGTGTCCACAAGATCTGGCAGTAGTTACCGTAATTTTCGCACTATAAGCCGCACCCGAGTATAAGCCGCAGCAGCTAAATTGAACGATGTGTACATATATAAGCCGCACTGGACTATAAGCCGCAGGTGTTTTAATGTTTAATTACCATAAGGGTTTGTGCACAGAGGGGATTGTCGGGAAAGAGATGGCTGTTTGAGGAAGCTCCCATTTGTTCAAGCTGCTGCTGTCAGGCAAACGCCTGCGAACACCAGCAACTAGGACTAGACTTCTTGTTTGTAGTCTTCCCACCAGCATTGGGACACAATACTGTCGGACAAATAACAAGAATTAACTCATTTACAAGTTGTATTAAGTTTAGCAAATAAGGGAACGGATGAATAACATTTCAATGCAGTCAAAAAAGCAATATTTAGATTTTAACATTTTCGGTTTGGTCACGTGAGTCACATATAAGCCGCACCGTTATATAAGCCGCAGGGTCGAAAAATAGGGGGGGGGGAAGCCGCGGCTTATAGTCCGAAAGTTTCGGTATTGTTATTGCGCCGTCTCTGGCGTTCCATTTATATTGAATTTAATTCTATATGTAACATCATGAATCTGATGCATTCCTCGCTGTGGATGTGAAACAAGATCCTTGCGCAGCCTCTAAAAGTTGAAATGAGAAGATTATCTGATCCTAAAATAAGAGATGCAATTATCTGATCCTAAAATAAGAGATGAGATCATTTGATCCTAAAATAAGAGATGCGGGAAGATGATCTGATCCGATTTGATCCTAAAATTAGAGATTGGAGAAGAGGGCATTGAAACAGTGGGTCCTGTACAACAGGATGATGACTGCAGTGTTTTGCATACATTTTGTTTTTACAGTTTATTTGTGGCCACCACAATATCAAACTGGCCCACCATAAATGGATTACCCAAACCAAACGTTAACCAAAACGTATACAAAAGCACATTCCATAATATGTCATCTTACCAAACGTTAACCAAAACCTATACAAAAGTCCTTTCCACCCCTTACAAGAAAGTAGCATGGTTTGGTTGCGGTGTGTTACCATGGTACTGGGCATTGTATGAATACATTGCCATGGTAAATCATGTATCGTCATGGTACCAAGTTTGTGCTCTAATAATTCCATGGTATAATCCACCTTCAACCATTATACTGATGGTATTTCCATAATTCGTTGGCCCCTACCATGATGGCAGTGACTAAAGAATCAGAAATACCACCATATTTATTTTTGGAAATACCACCATAATTCTTTTTGGAAATGCTATCATATTTTTTTTGGGGGGGAAATACCATCAAACTTTTTGGGGAAATACCATGATACTTTTTCATAAGACTGCTTGACTTGTAGCCTGTTTCCAGCCTGCCACCCCCAACACCACAAAGAGCATGTGGGGTAAAACTGACCAGTAGTAGAAAAGACTCACGCACATCCAAAGTATAGTCACGAGTGCTTGACTCAAATAGATATGTAAAGTTGTGGGAAAAAATCTCAACGCAGCTAACTCCAATTTGAGCTTCAGCATCAGTTTCTTGGATGTTTTGGTCATCAAGGCGGGGAACGCTATACATACTGATTTTATTTCGCAAAGCCTACTGACAGAAACACTTCACTACGGGGTGACTGTTTCCATCCCACCCACCTCATTAAGAGCCTCCCGGTCAGCCAGTTTCACCGAGCCAGGAGACTGCAGCCTTGATAGTTTATATCAGAGACAGTCCACAGACCTGAGCAGGAGATTCCAGGAGAGAGGGTATCCTACAGAATGGATAGACAAAGCTGCTAACCGCTTTGATGTGGCCACACAGGACGAATGCCTGCAACCTAGCATTAGACCCACTAAGGACCAGTCCCTGCTGTGCTGCACTACATAATTCTCCTGTAGGTATAGAATTCACTAAGATCCTACATAAACACTGGCACATCATCAACTCTGATCCCAAACTCCAATCTGTCTTCAAGGAACCTCCCACCGTAGTTTACAAACGCCCCCCCAACCTGAGAAACCAACTAGTGAGATCCTACAGCCCACCCACTGCTCACAGACCCACGTTCCTAGATAACACCCCGGATGGGAACTACAAGTGTGGCAACTGTGCACAATGTGGATATACTATTAAGAGCAAGACCTACACACATCCACTTAATGGTAAAACCCTCAGAGTCCGTGGCTTCATCACCTGTAGCTCCACTCATGTCATCTACCTAATAAAATGTCCATGTGGCCTGAGCTATGTAGGCAAACCCAACCGGCAACTCAAAACACGCATCAGTGAACACCGCAACAACATCAGATGTGGTGATGAACATAACCCGGTTGCAGTACACTTTAGACAGGCAGGACACAATATCAGCACATTAAGATACACGGGCATTGAAAAGGTAGAGACCAGCGAGAGGCGGAGACCATGGCAAACTACTTTTGCAGAGAGAGAGAGACCTACCATATACACACCCTCCAGACTATGGCCCCTCTTGGACTGAATGAAGAGTTTGACATTAAACCCTTCCTGTAAATACACACTCTGTCTGGTTCTGTTTTTTAAGTTTTCTCATTATATATATTTTTTCTCTATTTTGCATGTGATGGTGTGTTACATCTAACTACTAACTACCGTACTACTGTTATTGTAACTATATACCGTATGTTCTGGCACTTGAGCTGCAGTATGTTTTGTAAATTTGTAGCCTATAGGCTAATTGATTTTAACCTTGACCTGGTTCAACCTTGACCTCTAATATGTATATATACCCCACCCCTTTTCACATGTTGGTGACACTTGAAAAAGGCCACAGGCTGAAACGTTGTGTTAAATTATATTAAACTTGGGAACACTGTAAAACTGACCAGTCTCATTTCTCATCCCACCCGCCCCTCCCCAGGCAAAGGCAGGCGCTCCGACCTCCACACCTACACAGAGACCATCTGTTCCTCCGCCAAGACCATCAACGAGCTCATCAGCGGCCTCCCCAAGGGGATGGGAGCGTCTCTGACCTCCTCTGGTCTGCAGCTGCCCCGTCTCCAGAGTGTCATGGCGGTGCGAGACACAGTCTACTCCGCCCTGCAGTCCCTCTCTGCCACCTTCAGCCCACAGGAGGCGGCAGAGAGCACAGGGTCCACTGCGTCGGACGAGAGCGCAGAAGATGGAAGTTGGTCCAAGAGAAATAGACTGGTACCCAAGAGAGTGATCACTCTATCCAACAGTGAGACTCACTGGGTTTGAAATACTTAACAATATCGATAATTAAACAACAAATGTATGTTTAATTTGCAGCAATTCTTTGTCGTTGCCGCCATCTTTAGTGTTACAGCCCCTCACACTCCAGTTCTCAGGCTGCAGCTGGTTTGAAAGCGAAAGTAAACCGGCTTCTCTGCTGGCTGTGGCTCCAGGGGAGTTTAATAGTTCTGGCTCTGCTAGTTTCTTTTCTATCTTTTGGCACTTTTTTTGGTGGACAAACCACCCATGTGCACCGTGACTTGCGACTGGAGACTAGCTCTGATAGCACACATAGCCTACTGTGTACAGACGGTTTCAAACTGTATTTTAAATTAGAAAGCAAACAAAATAAATCTCAATTTGGTCAGTATTGTCACTTAAAGCCATTACTTTAAGTGTCTCTGGTTTTAAAACTGTGCTGTTGTATGTATTGTATTGATATTTCTTTTATTATCTATCGATTATTAAAATATATGGTGTTTTTTTTGCCCTAGGTGTATTATATTTTATGTGTACATTTTTTTAATAATAAAGCAGTTCTTTTATACCAACATGTCCTTTTTTTTCTTCACTTCCTTCTCGTATGCGAGGAGTGAGAATGTTAATCAATTCTTTCCTTGTTTGTGCAATATGAGAATGTCCTTCGATTCCTTTCCATTGACCCAAGGTGTTTTGTTTTTGGGTTTGAGAATAAAAGAAATAAAAATGGAAACTCATTTTGTTTCTTGTATCACAGCGGTAAGTATAGTATTCTTAGGTTATCGTGTAAAAAGTACATCTCTCTTTTTTTTTTTTTTTTTTTTTTTTTTTTTTTTTTTTTTTTTTTTTTTTTTTATATTGGTCTTTTTCCCCCTCCATTTTCCTCCGATTTTTCTCCCATCCCAATGTTAGTCGTATGCCAATTCCCAGTCCCTTCCTGGTCGCTGCGCTTTACCCCCCACAGTCAGATCATTTGGGAGAGTGGAGGCTACCACGTGCTTCCTCCGACACACGTCCAGCCAATCACCGCTTCTTTTCACCTGGCAGCGCGGATTCTCATTGAGAGGGCGTAGCGTGTGGGAGGACCACACTATCCCCCTCACGTCCAATCCGCGCTTAGCAGGCGCCCCGACCGAACTGTAGGAGTCGCTGTTTACAACGACCCGGACCCACCCCGCCAGCTTCTCCCACCCTCTGATACAGCCAATTGTATCAGTGCAGACGGCCAGCCAAGCTGGTGACAACCCCGGAGCTGTGAGCTGGATTCGAACAGGCGAATCAAGCTCACAGCTCCGGGGCTGGTGACGAACGCAATCTCCGCTCGACCACCTAACCGCCTACATTTCTCCTATTTTAACATTTCAACTAAAATCTGACTTTTCATGTTTGACATATTCTGTCCATTTCGTCCAAATCGGTAGAATATTTCCAGTTTGATTCTAATTGAAAATGACATCTTTTCCATTATAGAATAGAAATACTTTAATTATCCAGAGGGAAATTTGACTACAAATCGCTCACATTAAACATTTAGACAGAACACATTCACGAATAAGAATAACAAACAAATTGCCCAAGAATAGAATAAAATATACAGAAGTCTACAGTACGTGTAATATTGCAGTGTTTCAAAAGTAAAAGTCCAGGAAGATGGTAACTGTCACTCTGTGCTCGGTGATGCGGTAACTGTCACTCTGTGCTCGGTGATGCAGTATATGTATGTCATGAATTAAATCTATCCATCTACTATGGGTGCCTATGGTTTTAACGACCATCTTGTGATGGCTGTCTTGCTTGCAATCGGAAGCATTATAGTCAATTTCTTATCATTAAAATCCCATTTTCAAAAGGGGATGTTTCCTATGTAAGGTGTCGAATTCAAAGGGGATGTCTGTCTCAAAAATGGCTTCTAGGTTCCTGTGAATCTATTGCCAATATGGTGCCAGTGTCTGGCATTCCCAGAATACATGTAAATGGTCATTTAGGCCACAGGATCTCCAGCATCCCACCCCGGTCCCCTGATGTATTTTCTGCAGTGGGGTGATAAAAAATCTTACTAAATCAAAATTGTAAGGTCCGACAACACACGTTGAATGAATGAAAACTTTATTAACAGATTGCAGAATGGGTACAGTACAGCTCAATACATACAATTGTTAAGGGGATGCAGACCAGAGAAAGACTTTCGTCTTGTTTACATCAGGGTCCCCCATTTTCAATTCATCGTAACATATATGACATACATGACATACAGATAGACAGTACTGCTACATCTATACATTTATGACATACCAGATTTGCAATTACAGTACTGTTTGTGATACAAAAAGAGTCCAGAAAGAAAAGAGTATATACATTAGGCGTAGAAACTGTACATTGTATTGTGGGGGGGGACTGTACATTGGAGGTGGTTGGGGGGGGGGGGGGGGGGGGGTTGGGTAGGAGTGGGGGGGGGGGGGGGGGTTGGGTGGGTGGGGGACACTGTACAACTGTACAAACAACACTGTACATTGGATTATTGACAAGACCATACTTGGTAATTTACTGTACATTGGAGGGGGTTGTGTTCGGACATTTACAGGGGCCAGTTTCGAGTTGCAGTCTCCCTTAGGTGTTTTTTGAGAGTGTTTTTGAAAGTGGGTAGTGATTCACATTCCTTTACAGCTTTGGGTAGGGCGTTCCACATTGATGTGGCATAATTGCGAAACGTGTTTAGTCCCTTGTTTGAGCCGAATCTGGGTTTAACATGATTTGTGGAGCTCCCTCTGGTGTTGTGATCGTGGTATTCACTGACCTTTGGGAAGTATTTAGTCATGTACATGGGTACCTTGGTCGTGTAGTGTATCTTGTAGACCAGGCCCATTGCAAGTTGCTGTACTCTGTCGTCTACTCTAAGCCATCCTAGGTTGTCAAAGTGGGCAGGGGTGAGGTGGGTTCTAGGAGTAAGGTCAAGCAGTAGTCTGACCAGTTTGTTTTGAGATGTTTGTAATTTTGTTTTTAGCGCCTTTGAGGTGCTTTGGTACCATGAGGTGCAAGCATAGTCGTAGTACCCTTGAATGAGTGCTCCTGCTAGAGTCTTCAGGGTATTCTGGTTTACCAGTGAGGAGATCCGGTACAAGAAACGAGTTCGTTGGTTGACTTTTTTTATTACATTGGATGCCATTTTGTCACAGGAAAGATTTGCCTCTAGGATGGAACCCAGGTAGGTAATATCTTCTTTCCTTGTGACAATATTGTCACCCACTGTAACTGAGAAGCCGTCGGTCTTGCTGAGTTTGTTATTTGAACCGAAGAGAATGGACTCTGTTTTGCCCATGTGTAATGATAGTTTGTTATCAGCGAGCCATATGCAGATTTTGCTTAGTTCTGAGCTGAGGGTTTTTTCAACCTGTAACTTGTTCTTGTCAGAGACCAGCAGGGCTGAGTCGTCCGCAAACAGGAACAAGTTGCAGTCACAAGCTGACGACATGTCATTTGCATAAATTAGGAACAGTAGCGGACCTAGTATGCTTCCTTGTGGAACACCACAGTTTACTGTGAGGGGGGGGGATAGGGTACCGTTTACCTCCACCATCTGCTCTCTCCCCTCCAGGTAGGATTGCATCCAGCTCACTGATAGACTATCAAAACCAATTGCTTTTAGCTTGTCAATCAGAATGGTGTGATTGACAGTGTCGAAGGCCTTTTGTAGGTCCAGCATGACCATGCCGCAGTATTTGCCCGCGTCCACCTCTTGTTTGATGTGGTCGTTTAAATAGAGAAGGCATGTGTCAGTGGAGTGGGATGTTCTGAAGCCAGATTGGAATTCGTAGATTAGATTTTTTTCCGCAAGGTATTTTTCGACCTGTTCGTATACAATTTTTTCCATGACTTTCGAGATGGAGGTAAGGATAGAAACAGGGCGGTAGTTGCCTGGGTCTAATTTACTGCCTTTTTTGTGCAGAGGGGTCACTCTCGCAATTTTGAAGTCCTTGGGGACGTGTCCCTGTTTTATAGAGAGGTTTATTATGTGTGTGATGACTGGGGTGATGGCGGCTGCTGAGTCTCTGTCCCGTTAATGTCCCCTTGGGCCGTACACTTCTTCTTTAAACAATTCAAGAAGAAACATCACAATAAGTCGAGAACAAAACAAGAACACCATAAGGTCCAAACAATTTAAAATAAATGCAACACTCCCAGACCCAACACGAAGGTAAGGGAAAAGTCACTAAAACCTAGCAATAGGAGGGGGTTAGAGAGTTCCCATGTTTGTAGTGGGCGGAGATGGAGCAATAAATACATGTAGTGAGCATATGCATACATGGTGACAGTAGAATCATAGTATATAAGAAAATTGTGAAATAGAGTAATAGAACTACTGCAAGCGTATGGATAAAGGATGAGATACAAGACAATAGCTCAGGGCCGTATGCCCCATGGGGGCAGGAGAAGTCACTCGCACTGCAGGCCAGACAGAAGACTATGAAGCTGTTCCATGGGACCGGTTGAGACAGACGGAGGTTAAAAGGTTCTCCTGTCTGCAGACAAGGGAGCAAATAGACATCCTAACTAAACTAGACATTAATCTAAGGGTCAGTCCCTTAGCTACTAGGTTATTTCATCCAAATTCCCTCCAATCCTAACTAAACTAGACATTAATCTAAGGGTCAGTCCCTTAGCTACTAGGTTATTTCATCCAAATTCCCTCCAATTATTGGAGCATGTTTCCCATTGTTGTATACATAATCGATCCCAGACATCCCCTGAGATTGACATATTACATTATTTCTCCTTTATATACATTGTGTTAGTTGAGTTCAATTTGGCCTGCCAGAGTCCACCGTATATTCGAGAGACGGTCCTATTACACTTTGATGATCTGCCTGCTGATGTGAACACTTCCATAAGTACTGATTCTCCTGTTTCTATTTCTCCCCCTAAATGTTGGTTGAAATGTCGTACCTGAAGGTATCTAAAGAAATCGTTTAGTTCCAATCCGTGTATTCTCTGTAGAGATTCAAAGCTCTGGAACACCCCTTTGTGGATGAATGAGAAATAATTTGTAAGGCCCTGGCCTTTTCTATCCACCCTTTTAATCTCCCGTCCGTTTTGTTGGGAGGGAAGTTGTATGCACATCATCTGAGGGATACCCTCACTCCACACAGCTTTATCGCGTCCTGCCAAATTCTCAGTGCTACGTTAATCCAGGGATTGTTTTTCTTTGTCATGTCTATTAATTCACTATCTGCCACTATTGCTGCTAGTTGAATCTGTCATTTCACATTCAATATCTGATTCTGTTTTTTCCCCCCCTGCCATGGATATCTCGATATTAATCTATCCCGCTCCATGAATTGCTTAGTGGGTATCTCCACTGGGAGGGTCTGAAATGGGTATAACAATCTCGGTAGGATGTTCACCTTAATTGAGTCCACCCTGGAGCTTAAACTTAAAAAGGCGATGAGGCTCCATCTTAATATATCAGACTTTAGTTTTACATTCAAAGGGCCGTAGTTGAGATCAAACAATCTCGAGACATCCCTTGGCAGGTTAACTCCTAGGTAATTTAATGAGTCTACTTCCCATTTCAGTTTAAATTTCACTCTAATATGGTTGGGGGGATTGTAGTTAAACGTAAGTATTTAGTCTTCTGGATATTTAATTTATAACCTGAAAGTGTCTCGTATTAATTTGTTTTGGGATTGTCTGTGTGGGTTGAGTTAGGTACACCATGATATCGTCAGCGAAAATACTGAGTTTATGTTCTCCGTCTGCCAAGCCCACTCCCTTTGTCAACATTTTGTCTTATCCATAGGCTCAAAGGTTCTATAAAAAGGGCAAACGGTCCTGGAGAAGCCGGGCAACCCTGTCTAGTGCCACGTTCTAGGCTGAAGGACTGATAGGTCCCGTTCATTTTGATCCTTGCGGATGGGTTGTCGTATAGTGCTTGAAAGGTTGTTATTATAGACTCATGAAAGCCAAATTTCCCTAGTACCTTATATAAGAAGGACCACCTTACCGAAGCGATTGCTTTCTCTGCATCCAAACTTATTAGGGCTGCCTATTCCATTTTGGGTGATATGTCTGATAATGTCTGCCTCTGTCTAATGAAGCCTGTCTGATCCAGATGAATGAGGTCGGGTAGGATCTAGATGTAAACAATTTATATTCCAAGTTTAACACACTTACGGGCCGATAACTACCACAGTCTAGTTGGTCTTTCCCTTCCTTCGGGATGACTGAAATTATTGTTCTCCAGGATGCCTTCAGTAGTGTTGGGGTCAATTGTTCTCTAAATGTTTTATACCATTCGGCGGTGAATCCATCTGTGCCAGGGGATTTATTTGCTTTTAGTGTAGAGATTGCAGCGTGTAAATCCTCTATTGTTATTTCGGTTATCAAGTCTTTATTTTCTTCGACTGACTTTGGGTAAATCGAGAGTGGAGAGGAATGTCTCAATCTGGAAGTTGTCTAGTTTTGGTTGGGAATATAGTGTCTTATAGACATTTTCAAAGTTCTGTTGAATTTGATCTAGTCTACATTCAATTGTTCCCGAAACGGGGTTCCTTATTTTATATATTGCATTATCTGCTGCTTGTTTCCTTAATCTATATGATAGCAGTTTCAGTGATTTCCCACCCACCTCATAGTATCGTTGTTTTGTGAATAGGAGCTTTTTTTGTATTTCCAGATTGCCTATTTCATTTATCTCGTTCTTTATGTCTTTCATATCTTGTTTCACTCCCCGTTTAAATTGTGGCTATGTTGTCTTTGTAGGTGTTTTAATTTGGTTTCCAGGTTGTGTAGTCTTTGTCCTCTAAGTTTCTTTAAAAGTGACATAATGGCGATGATTTTACCTCTTAGTACCGCTTTAAGCGCGTCCCAAAGCATATGTAACGGAGGTCCGTGAGTAATATCCACAGTCACGATATATACGTGTGTGTTGAGAAGTGACTCTGGCAGTAAGCGGGCTGCACGTTAAACTCACTTCCCCATAACAGGGTTAATAGACACATAGATACGGTACCCAGGAGTGACTTCACCTCTTAGTGCAGCGGTCTATGTTGTCGCCCACGGCGTGGAATACCTGTGTTCAACTCTCCCTCGGGGCATCGACATTTAATACACAACGCAGAGGAGTCACTTTACGATCTGTCACACTGGTGCTGCGTGACCCGGATGTCCTGAGGTGAGGTGAGTGTAACGGAGGTCTGTGAGTAATATCCACAGTCATTCTTTTTTTCATCAATACGTTCTCATTTTATAGCGCCGTGAATATAAGCATTATACCGGATTTGGTCTAGTATATTTCCTGGAAGCCGAGATAATGGGCTAATAGCTAATAACGTTATATCCAATGGCATTTCGGTTATAGATACGCTCCAGTTAAAACTCAAACTGCATATGATCGGTACGATCCTCACGCATGTATGCATGAAGGGGGGGGGGGGGGGGCGGGGGACGTCGTTTCTGATTATCGATTACCAATAACCGCGCTAGCCTCATTAGCCTCATAGGCTGAACGCCTGGATGGCTATCAAAACAAGGCCCGATCGGGATGTACTTTACGTGAAAAAGATCTTACCGTGGTCCGATGGGATCCCCCCGAGCATTTCCCTGTTATCGATCGCCATCTGGTAGATCGATATGTCCATTGGCTGATGATAAATCCCCTTATTGCATGGTGAAATCTGCGATGCAAAACGTAATCCAATCCTGCTAACTGAAATCTCCATTGAAAGTAAAAAAAAAAATACTGATCCGTTCAGCCACAGGGCACACTGCATTATCGCGATAGCGCCCCCAAGAGGATCTGGCCGGTATTGCACCTTCTCTAATTCATAGAGTAGGGTAAATCTGCAGTGCCGCTCGGCGACCTTGAATAGGTTATTAATATGGAATAAAAGCAATAACAACTTGCCACGGATTTATCCGTGCTTCTGTCCACAACGAGTGGAATCAAAAGCCGGATATATACGTGCTTAGGCGCCATTGTGTTAATAATCAATTCTTAAAACTGTGAAAATGTATACGCTTTTCTTGTTCTGTTTCGTTATGGCTTTGCTCAGCACCAGTTGCACTGTACTTCACTTCGTGCACGAGCACTGAATAAAAAATTCCACCATGTACCTTTACATCCCAACATTCGTCTGGCCACACCCCCATCCGCTTACCTTCATAAGCAGGAGTGTGGTCACCTACTCGCCTCCTTCTTCACTTTCACCACAAGGAAGTGCCTTCGGTAGATCCCCACTTGACGAGGTTGTTAGTCGAAGAAAGTTGAAAAACAAAAGAACGGAAGATACGTTGACATCATATCTTTATTTTCTCTCTCACTATTTTCGAGAAAATACGGCGATATTGTCTTTGTTACTGGAGTGTCTGGAAGATGATGGTCATTCCGACCTTCACCGGCTTTTTTCGTATTAGGAGCTCACGCCGCTGACATGCTCCCCAGCTACGTAACAGTCCTCCTTGCTGCGGCTGGATGGGGTTGCCCTCCGGCCACACAGCTGGACTGTGGGAAGCACCGACTGTTGTGAGAAGCGGTTGTTTCCAGGTTGGGTACGTACTGTTTTGCTTGCGAGCTCTGGTTGTTGTTGATGCTGTGGGGGTTAGCTGACAATTTACGAAACGCCGACTTCAGGCTGGGGTCCTCTGCTTGGCTTAAACGGCGGTCGGAGGATCTTGGTTTGATGCCCATGATGGTCAATCTAGTGGGCCCCGACCAGGACCTGGTGATCCCAGGATTCTCGAGCGGATGCTTCTCTGTCCCGTGCAGGCCCCATCTTTCATATACAAATGAAAGTATACCCTAACGAGGAAATATGGGCATAGGATCTTCTTTATCGGGAGTTCCATGCTCAAAGTCGGCTGCAGCCCGAAATGGGAACTGTGCTGGCCCCGCTGTATGTCTGGATCACCGTTGACAACTGTGTTCTGACATTCTTTTTCTTTTCCATCTTAGGGGAGGGACTTGGACAGCGGCCTGTCTGAAGTGTGGCTTGTTATGTCGTTGTGTACAGTTCAGGTGATAGCTGCTTAGCTTGCGTGCTAGTTGTGGCCTACTGTGTTAGCCAGTCAGCTGTTAGCTGCGGCGTTAGCTCGCTGTGTTTACCAGGCTAGTAAACGTTAGCTTGTTGCTAACAGTCGATCGGCTGTTAGCTTAATGCTACACTGTTGAACGTTTTCTATGACTATAACATGCCTTAAACACTCGACTACGACGTCATCTTTGACAGAGGATGTTAGTCGAACCTACACCGGAGCCCTGCCAGCGAGGACTGCGTCAAACATGGAGAAACGTAGCGGCTGGGTGGCGCAACAACGTTACCCTCGTCGTCAACACAGGGATGCTGTGTTCAACTTCGGTGCCCCGTTAGCCAGATTGCAGTTCGCTTGGCCTGCGTTCAGGGTAGGAAGGTCCCGACCGGACCTTAAACACTTCTTCTTTCCTTCCCTTCTAAATGTTTTGTAATAATGATGTTTTCCAAAACGTATGTTGCTGCAATACATTGAGGTTACGACGCGTGTTGTGTGTGAATTGTCTTGTCACTGGTATAGCTTCTCTCTCCATAGAAATCGGGTTGTTGTTTTACATGTGTAAAAATGATCTGGTTAGTTGTGATGAGAACATGTGTGTTCATGTAAACGTGAACTCACAACTAAGGGGGTTAATTAACCTATAAAGCTATGCTTAGTGACATATGATTGAGGAATGAATTCTTTTCTCAGCCTGTAATGACAATGAACAGTGTGTTCACATATTAACAGGGTTACCTGTTCAACTTGGTCGTATCAAGGGTAAGGAAGGAGGGGTGATCCCCCCGGTTCCCTGGGGCTTCCCCACCCTCCTCTCAGACATGTTGTTTACAATATATTGTGTCACTGTGTTTGTGGGGATACGATGTAACCCTCAGCTTAATTGCTGGGGTTGTGCTAACCGCTTGAGAAACTATATTTTCCTAAAGAAAAGATTGTTTGGTCACTTATCGTGTGTGCTTAGCAAGGCCTGTGGCCAATACATAATCGAGGATTCTGTATTCTCTCGTTATGAAAAACGGCGTTCCTCTGTAGCAAGAGTGTACTTTGCCATTTTTTGTTGTGATGAAGGGTTGTGTGTGTCTTGTGATCTACAACTGGGTTAGGTTTGGCCACAGAAGCACATGTGTAAGTCTGGTACCGGGGCTCTTAAAGGGGGCCCTCTCTATTCTGTGTTTTTTCCTTAGTAAAAATCAGATAGCAGGTTAGCGCATGAGCTATGTGAAGCTGTTAGATACTTCATGTAGCAGACTATGACTGTGTCATGCTCTATTTGTCATTACATCGTATCATGGGTGTGGGGTCGTAAAGGGGTGAACTGGTAATCCTTTCCTCCCCTTTTCTGATTGGTCAGGGGTTAAAACCTCCTGTCCTTCAAGGTTCCTGTCACGTTGCTGTTCGGCACGTTACAGGGTAAGAGGGGGGGGGGGGTTTCCTGGTCCCACGCCCTGGAAGATTGGGCGTGTGCACCGCAGAAATTCCCCCGCCATAGAGTACGTCACTGTGCGCGTCTCTGTTGGTAAGACTTCCGTGAGTTGTTCAGGTCCATGTTATGGATCTGTTTCAGGGAGTTGTTAGAGCTCCTCCTCACGAAGCTCCTCCTCAGGCCTTCTGTGAGTTCGGACTCTCCTTCCCTGTGAGGGAGCCTCCTCAGAGTTCAGAGCCTCCTCCTCAGATTGTCAAGGTGAGTAGAACTTCAAAAAGGAGTTCTGCTCTATTGTGTGTGTATTCGATTATTGAGTGTGTATTGGTTCAGTGCCTCCTCCTCGGAGAGCCCTAACCCAAATATAGTTTCGTTGATACCGTAGGCCTGGGATAACCCTTTTTTGAAAACTGAAACGCTTGTACTGCGGTATAGCCGGTGTATACCCGCAGGTGTGTTTTGGAGTTTTTTCTTGAGGGGTTATAGGAACAACCACCGTCTGTACCGAGAGGGTGGTTGATTACCTGGTGTGTTGGAGCAGAGTCGACTCCCGGGTTACCCGGTTGAGTGTGCCCCTGCACGTTCATGACGTCTGCCAATCATGTCAGCCTTCTCTGCCTCGACCCCTCTGGGTGGTTTTTTTTTAATGGAGGCTTTGTCATGGTGATCAACAATGCCAGCATACGCCCCTTCCGCCGGGGGGGCTGTTTTCAGCTGACTCCTTTGGCGCCTGTCTCGTCCGCAGTGCTCCAGGCTCAGGTTACAGCCTGCTGCCTGGTTTCCCCGGTGCGCTGCCTGCTTCCGTTGGTTAACCTTTTTGAGTGCTTACGGCCATGCTGACTGCCTGTTCTGCAGGGTCAGTGTGCCAGGCGGTGTGCTATTGGGGGGAAAGGGCCCGCTCTTGGAGGGGCCTTATCCGAATACGCTGGCGATGTGGGGGGCGGTGTCACTAAGTGACCGCCTGATGGGGTCTTGATGCCTGGCGTCATTGACCTCTCCGGGCCCCCTTTTTCCAGGGGATCCAGTCCCTTCGGTGGGTCTGGGTCTTCCTTCGTGCTCCGCTGCTACAGCCTTGCCACGGGGTTGGGTTGCTCTTGACCCCCGTGATTTTGGGGGCAGTAACGAGGTTGTTCCTTCCGTTCGTTCCCGGGTGGCATGCGGGTTGTGCGTGTGTGTAGTCGTGGGGTCAAGCCACGGTCTGCTCACCCTGTGCGTTGAGTTGCTTGAGTTCCTCTTCGCACGGTCGGATCCGTCTCCCTCCCGTAAGCCTCCAATAGGGGGGGTATCCTCCATTAGGGAGGGTCGGGGGGCTCGGTCCTCCCCAGTCTGATGGTTGTGGGGGGCCTCAGCGGGGTACATTTGTCGGGCTATGGCTCCCGCTCAGCTCCTGTTGTGCAACTGGTGCTGAGCGAAGCCATAACGAAACAGAACGTAAGGTTATGTATATAACCAAGTTCTGTGAGTTATGGTGCGCTCAGCACCAGGACGCCGCTGCGGCCCTTGATCTCGCCTTATGGTGAAAGTTTGGGAAGGAGGCGAGTAGGTGACCACACTCCTGCTTATGAAGGTAAGCGGATGGGGGTGTGGCCAGACGAATGTTGGGATGTAAAGGTACATGGTGGAATTATTTATTCAGTGCTCGTGCAGGTTTCAGGTTTCAGGTTTTTATTTAGACTCCACAACATAAACAGATCATTAATCCAGCTTACATTGCTGTCAAGGATAGTAACGTAAAAGCCTCTTGACTTATTTCCATCGTTGTCCTTGGGTGTCAAGGATGCTAGAAACACACAACTCATTAATTAATTAATCACAATTATTATCTTTGCATAATAATAATGGCACAACCCTAAATTAATACAAAACAAAGCACATTTGTTGATACAATGTTCATTTATGTCGAAAGTCAGTGAGCTTCAGGAAGCACCCTCGGGGGAGGGAATTTGGGGGATGGGAGGGAGGGCGGAGAGTGGGGGGTGGGAGTTAAGGAGAGGGTAGTGGCTTAGGGTTTTGGGCGTGTGAGGCAGTCGAGGGATCCACCCCTCCTTGACCCCCGTGCACGAAGTGAAGTACAGTGCAACTGGTGCTGAGCGCACCATAACTCACAGAACTTGGTTATATACATAACCTTACGTTATCTTGACTGTTTAAGAATTTTAAGGACTTATTTTGGAAAATGTGTTAAAAAATTTGTTAAATATTTTCTAATTATTATTCACATATACTCCAGACCTGGCTTATACTGCTTGAAAAGGACATTTGTTGATGCAAGTTTGTTAAAAACATTTATGTTAGACATTTTTAAATCAAGATTTCATGAGAATCACCCAGCTGTACTTTGCTGCGCAAAAAAACAGGATGAATGAATGAATGAATGAATGAATGAATGAATGAATGAATGAATGAATGAATGAATGAATGAATGAATGAATGAAAACTTTATTTAACTGGAAATACAGTAACTGGAAGTTACAGTATTTAAAGGAAGTTACTGCTTATTGCCTTTCTTGGGCAATATTGGTAGTTACTATATTCACATCTTTTTTTTGTCTTCACTCAATATTACAAATGTGTTTTCAGATGTAATAGATTGAAGGAATGTAAGGCCCATCGCTGATAGGAAGACATTTAAGGGTGAGAATGTTGACATCTGCTCTACAGGTCTGGAACCTGCAACGTTGATCAATTTCCATTCATGTATACATTTGAAGAATATTTTGATATTGACTTGTACCAACTAGTCAAATTTAGTTTTTGTAGATTTGATGGTAGCTATGGAGGATTGTAGTAATTTAGATTAAAGCCTCATTCTTTGGTTGGTATGAACTATGAAGTTCATTTAAATATTTTGGAATCTTGACTCCAAATAACTTTACTGTATTCTTCAGCCTTCTATTTTTGGATATTACACATCACAATGTATGGACTTCAGAGACTTAGATCTTGGGCTATAGTTACTTGCACTTTTTCTTTTCACAAAATCATTGCACAATTGTCTTTTATTTAGTTTTCTACCCCATTTACTTTCAGATGTTCTTTTTGTATATCTTGTCTTAAATGCTTGGTGAAAGTGTGATGTGTAAATAACTCGTACAATTTACATTATTCTGTAGCTACATTTGGTCTATTTGTTTGGTAATATTGCTCAGTATCAGACTGCACTAGAGGTTAGGGACAGGGACATCACTTCAAGGTGTCATATCTATAAATTAAAAGCAGGCTTCAAGTAGGGCTGGGCGATTGATTTGAGTTTCAATTACAATTTTCGCTCATGATTGTTAGGGTTTGTATGCAACCCCAATAGCACAACACAAGACTAGCTACACATTTAGTGGGGCTAGCAGAGGGACTGGGTTAGCTGCCTGGGCATGGCTAGCTGCAGGAGGCAAGCTAGCAGACGGGGCTGTACTAGCTGTGGAGAACAAGCTAGCTGAAGGGGCAGTCCTAGCTGTGGGGAAGCTACACATAAAGTGGAGGCCGTGCTAGCTGGGGGAGCTATACATTTAGTGGGGCTAGCAGAGGGACTGGGTTAGCTGCCTGGGCATGGATAGCTGCAAGGGTCAAGCTAGCAGACAGGGCTGTAGCAGACTGGGGCCATGCTGGTAGTAGAGGCCTGGCAAGCTGCAGGGGCTCTCTTACACCGTCTGTGCCGGCTGGGGTCGTCGACGTGGCCAGGTCGTACTGTTAGGGTTTGTATGCGACCCTAATAGCAGGTATGATGGTTAGCCAAAAAGCACGGCGTAATTTATTATCAGGGGGAAAATGCAGCACTGTTCCTTTAAGGGCGAACAAAAAGGCAACCCGAAGGTGAATACAGTAGAGTCCAGGAATAACGTGAATGTTCTGAGTCTAGTCTGTTCAAGACTCACCAGAGCAACTGCCGACGGGCAACTAAAAAAACGAGGGTCCACGGAAAGGGAGAGAGCGCAGAGGAATTCTCCCCAGGGAAACAAGTGAGCGACACAACGTCTCACACCAAAAACGAGGATCCACGAAAAGAGAGGAAAATGGGGAGCGACACGACGTCTCACACCGGAGACGCGGCAGTAGATGGCACGGCGTCTCACACCGGAGACGCGGCAGTAGATGGTAGGATACAGATGGCACGACGTCTCACACCGGAGACACGGCAGTAGATGGTAGGATACAGATGGCACGACGTCTCACACCGGAGACACGGCAGTAGATGGTAGAATACAGATGGCACGACGTCTCACACCGGAGACGCGGCAGTAGATGGTAGGATACAGATGGCACGACGTCTCACACCGGAGACACGGCAGTAGATGGTAGGATACAGATGGCACGACGTCTCACACCGGAGACACGGCAGTAGATGGATGGTAGGATACAGAACGACCTGGCAACGAGTGGAAGGCAGTTGGCATTACTTGTACTCTCCCAATGAGCTGATTGCAAACTCCTCTCAGGTGTGTGAAGCTGATAGTTTGGCACGCCCCCTGTTGGGAAGCGCGCAGAGTTCACCCTGCCCTCACAATGATCATACAGTACAAGGAGATAAAACTATTATTGTGCCGCAAGTCGTGTTGCTAATTTTGTCTTGTGTTGTAAATGCAGTACACTCTTCCTTCACACTCTTCCATGATCAGTTGCACTCCGCCCCTCCCCCAAACCCAAACGGCAGTGTGTGACCACACATGGGGCCTGCACTGCATAAGGTGGGCTGTGTTACCTAGGCACAGTACTGTACATGTGACCCCACACATGGGGCCTGCACTGCAGAAGGTGGGCTATCTTTGATGAGGTTGCACAACATGAGAGATGCCGGATATTGGTATCAATAACAGTGGGGCCACACAGGGCAGCTGTGGAGGAGGTGAGCTTGATGTCACCTGCAATGAGGCATCTCAGCCTGGGCCCGGTTAAGGAAAGCTGGGAGGTGCCGGAGGATTACCATAATCGCACCAGCAACCACTGCATGGCACCAGAGTCACCCTGTCTCCTCAACACACACTCACACAAGCCCAGTGCTGGAGGATCAGAGGGGCTTCCAGGGGCATAGGGCCAGTCTCTTCATGCATCACCAGGGTTTGTACACACAGGGCTCAGCAGCTAATGCCAGCTAAATGGATACAAAACGGAGTTCATTCACTGACGATAACAACAGTCCCCACATACCACCAGAGGGCCTTAACAGATGTACAGTAGTAGAGAATATAATTGTTATCCAGCCGGCAAAGGCAAAGCCAACTCTTCAGCTCTTGTGTCATAAAAGTGCCTAACCCTTGCCAGACCTTCACAAAATCACCCTAGGCCAATCAAACCATTGTGAATATTAAATATCTTGCAAAAGGTTTTCAAAAGCACACATCCAAAACAATAAATACTACAGTAGGTACTGGATGGAAAAATGGAGTCTGATAATGCTCCCATGGACATTTATTGGCATACTGTACCACCATGACACTTCACATGGTGGTAGACATCATGGGAGCATTATCTAGTGTGCAGACAATATTAAATATCTTTACAACAGGACTTGAAGAGTGAGTCGGGGCTGAAGTTAGAGTCACGTCCTGAGTCAACCCTCTGGCTCCGAGGCGGATTCATCAAGCCAATTTTGTTCCATTCCTTCCTTTTGGTTTCGGCACTGCTGTTTCTGAGGTGGGCCTTAAAGGGGCAGTTCACCCCCCCAAAAAGCCATCCAGATTGTTTGTTTGGTGTTATTCGCTTAGATATCTGCCAATACAATGGAGCTCAAAGCACCAAAACAAATTACATTTTAGAATTTTAGTTCTTAGTTCTTTTTGCTCACAAAAAGGTCTATGTATTATCCTGGAAAGATGGGATTTCTGGAAAGAGTTTTTCAAAATGTATTATTTGGTTTGCTTTGAGTGCCATTCAGCTCCACTGTACAGCTTACGTTGTACATTAAATCATGTGTAGTTATGTAATATTGTATTAATGGATATTTTTGTGTTTCAGAGGCTATGGTCTATAGTGGTTGCCTCCTGGGAGTCCTGGGCAACCTTTTTAAGGGTGGGTATGTTATGTATGTACCATGCTGCTATTAACTGTGTGTCCTCTGTTCCAGGTGATTGCTGCCAATCACCTAATTGAGAACCACCTGCAGTGGGCTTAAAAGGCCCTCCCCCACCCCACACACTCTCTCTAACCGAACTATAGCACTAAAGACCATTTCCATTCAAGAAACAAAAAAGTAGCAATATAAACATTACTACTCCACAAGTAGCATACAATAGGATTACTTTCACAGAATACAAGCACAAAATGGCTTGTTAATAATCCTTTACCCACTATGGCCTACACACCTCCAAAGTGTCAGAAAACAGCATTTCTAACGCTACCAAAATGCATGAGCACAACCGCTAAACTCAGCTGTTGGGATCAAGGACACATGAAACAAACTTATAGAAACAGTCCGAAATAAATGCAGCATACGCTTACGCTACTCAACACATCCCAACAACCTCACATGCTCTCCTTGAAACACAACCAGCAAACATGGTGAGCAAAGACTCCTTGAGTGCCAATCCCTAACCATATACAATGATATTTGTATCTGAGAAACCCTGGGTCCCTACATATTACAGTATCTACCTACAACCTAACCATCTTCTTTGAGGCATGCCGCGCTCAAGGCCACTTTAAACGCTGAACTTCATAACCATAAGCCTCAAGACTAAGGCAAAAGGTCTGAAAAGCGTACCCTCGACAGAGACCGAAGTCTCCACCCAGGATTACCTCAAAACAAAAAAGGCAAAACAACAAAGTAGTGGACTGTTGGAAGTACTGATGATTCAATACAGCTGGCCCACTCGCCGCATAACTAACCAGAGTTTCTCACTAACACTTAGTGAGAAAAAAGAAATTAATAGCACTCAAAAAGCACACTCATCACCATTTACTGCATGTCCACAGAGGAGAGGATTTACCACACTAACCAGCCATCACAAAAAAAGTCCAATATATTTTTATTTGAATTTTCAGGTTACAAACAGTTTGCAATGAACAGTTTTTATTTTAATTTTTTTTATCCCCACCTCCCCCGAGACACGTCTGTTAAAATGTATGGAGCATAAACATTTAACCTCTATATTAGAGGAAAACAGTGAGAAAAACAGTAGTAATAGTTGGAACAATGTCAAAGTAACAGACCCCCCTCCCAAATAATAAACCCTCTCCCCCCACAACCCTCCCCATTACTGTCGTTACCATCAACACATGTCATATGCAGTTACATCCGTGTACTTCAGTCAGAAGATAAAGTGCAAAGAACAATGTAGTAGAAAATAGAAAACATAATAATAAGAAAGAAAAAACATGTACGAGGTCCTACTAGGTCCCGCTCTCTCCCTCTCTTCCCCTCTCTCTCCTCGGTCTCTCTCCCCCCTCCTTCCCCTCCCTCTCTCTCTCCCCCCTCTCTCTCTCCCCCTCACTCTCTCCCTCTTCTTCTCTCTCCCTCTCCCTCTTCCCTCCTCTCCTGTGTTTGGAGTAGGGCTGACCCCTATTAGTCGAATAAAAAAAAAAAAAATTATTAAAAAAATATATTATTTTTTTAATTTTTTATTATTCTTTCCAAAAGAAAAGAGGCCTAGAAGCGTGGCTAATGCTAATGGCACGCATACCAGAGGCTAACTGCCTAAGAAAACAGGCACAGAGGCACTGAAAGAGGATTTCACCCATCTAATGAACACACTAGACTAGACAAGATGTATCCATCAGTGGACCAATTGCATGCTTTTGCAGAGGACAAGAAGCCTTCAGTCGACTCCTTCAGACATTAAGCACCCCCCACAGCCCAAATGGAATGATAATTTTCTTTTTTTAATTATACTTTTTTTTTAATCTTTTTTTTCCGACTAATAGTCGACTAACGGCAAATTTTGGCCAATCATAGTCGACTATCCACAGCCCTAGTTTGGAGTATAGGCATTTGGCCTCTACATCAGAAATAAAAACAAATAGGACAAGGTCAAATGCAACAGACTTTTTTTTTGTTTTTGATCCACTTTTTCTCCCATTTTCTATATTTTTCTCCCATCCCAATTTCGTATCATCCAATTCAACCCTCCCCTGTCACGAACGCTGTTTCTTGCCTCCCACAAGCCGGTACTTGAGGTAACAGCAGTCGCATCTTTTCACCTGCGCAGCTCGATCTCTCAGTGGCGAGGAGTAACGCGTGGGAGGCTCACGCTGCCCCCGACACTTCCTGATTCTACTGCGCAGGCGCACCAACCGACCTGTAGGAGTCGCTGTCCACAACGCCCGATCCCCACCCATCAGTTTCCCACCCCCTAATACGGCCAATGTGTATTAGTATGAACGACCAGCTAAACTGAAAGCAATGTGGAGCGCTGGGCTCGAACAGGCGAGCCCAGCGTCTCTGCATTCGTGGCGCGCCTTGCCCACTACGCCACGTAGCCGCCCTGTCAAATGCAACAGACTTAAGCACTTCCTATTACTGCCACTTTCAGAGCAGGGTACCTGAGTTGTATCTCGGAGTATACATATGTCATATGCAGTCACATCTGCATACATCAATCAAAAGTTAAAGTATACAGAATAATATAAAAAACGTAGAGAAATAAGAAATAAAAAGTAAGAAAGTCACAAATAAAATGGTGTTCGAGGGAGTCACTCACACACAGGTACATACGGTTATCCTATAACCATAGTTATATGAGTATAGCGAGCGCTCTGCACTCTAGTGGAACCACATTCCTTATCAATCTAATACTGAATAATTTTCTCCACATGTATACACCCATCCGCCCGGCCACACCCACATCCGCTCCTCTACATAAGCGGGGGTCGTGGCCATACTAACAGCTTCTTCCCAAGTCTTTCACCACCGAAGGCGAAGACCACGGAGTCCTTAGTGAGTCAGTGCAGAGCACTCGCTATATTCATATAACTATGGTTATAGGATAACCGTATGTTATATTATCGTATAGCTTACACTCTGCACTCTAGTGGAATACAGGAGCTGAGCAGAGCGGGGAGGACCCGATTTCCACAATTATGTGGTGTGGTAGTGAAAGGGTTAAGCAATTAAACTATATTCAAGGTCTCTGGGGCATGAGGAGGAGGAGCAGGACAAAGGGGTGGTTGTCTCCTCAGGATCAGGCAGTGGTCGTCTCCTCGGGATGAGGCAGTGGTCGTCTCCTCGGGATCAGGCAGTGGTCCGGGGAGGACCCGAGCCCCCGGAGCCCCCTAGAGGGGGACGGGAGGGAATCGGATCCGACTGTGCGAAGAGGGTTGAGCACCTCAACGCACAGGGTGAGCAGATCGTGGGACTTACCTTCGCAGAAGGACCCGCGACCACTCAGGCGCGCATCCCACATGCTGCTAGGGAACGAACGGGAAGAAAAAAAACCTGTTACAGCCCCCAACATCACGGGGTCAAAGGTCAAGAACCCAACCCTGTGGCAAGGTCGTAGCAGCAGGGCACGGAGGAGGACCCAGCCCCAGGAACAGCCTGAGGGCCAGGACCCCCCGAAAAAGGGGGCCCGGTGAGGTCAACGATGCCATAGCATCGGGACCCCACCAGACGGTCACTGATGACACCACCCCCCACATCGCCAGCATATCGGACAGGGCCCAAATCAAGAGTAGGCCCTTCCCCCCTTTGGCACGCCGCCCTGAAGCACTCTAGCTTACTGCACCTGGTATTCCCAGGGGGTCCCCCATCCGAGAACTACCAGGGCCGAACCTGCTTAGTTTCCGAGATCTGACGAGATCGGGCGTGTCCAGGTTGGCATGGCCGTACGCCCCAAGAGGCTACCCCCCCACAATACTGTGGGGCCAGACGGCGTGCCGGGGAGACAACCCCCAAGGGGGTTGATCCCTCAATCCAGGCAACAGGCCAGAACTCTACCTGTGCCTGGAGCACTGCGGACTAGACAGGCGCCTAAAGGGTCTTCTGTAAGAACAGTACCCGGCGGAAGGGGTGTTCGGTATGCTGTGCACCATGTCATGACCTCAACAAACCCGACCCCTCCAGCGGGGTCGAGGTTCAAAGGACAGGCAGACACAATTGGCAGACGTCATGAAAAATGCGGGGGCACACTCTCGGGCAGACGGGGTCAAGCCCGGCCTCAACCCGAGAGTCGACTCTGCTACCAACAAACCGGAGAACCAACCACCTCCCTATGTTTAGTTTAACAGGAGGCGGTTGTTCCCTTAACCCACCAAGAAAAACCTAGAAACAAAGTGTTTCAGCACGTCACTGTTATGGGCAAGCCGTAGTGGCATACACATGACACACATATCCACAACATCAATCCCTGCGAAGCCCGGACCGACCCGGCATTTTCCCCCCGGAAAAGCACAAAGTCCTTCAGGGTACCAGAACAGCAGATCTGCGCCCCGGCGGACAACGGGTCAACTGACTTGGTCCGGCGTGACCAGAACCAGTCCTGTGTCCTAGTCACGGCGCCATCCCCAGTCCTAAGAGGGGGGTAGGTACGTGTGTCGATCTAAAACATCACAGAGGGCGCCACCAAGATGGACAGAACGTGAATGCGCTGCTCCTGGCGATCCACCTCATGGGCGTGAGACCTCTCCGCCAATGTAATGATCTACTCCATCATCTCCCCCCGGAGATGCACGTGAGTCATCGAGTCTTGCACTGGCGCTCGGTAGAGATAAAAAATCTCCATCCTAGTCGCCCGCATAAAAAAATGCAGTTTCTATGAATTGGGCAACCAAGGCGCGCCGGCCCAAAAACGTGGTTCCACATTGGAAGCACACAGGGCCAGCGCTATATGCACGTCAAGAATCCGAAACACATCAATGGTGAATTCTAATAAGAAAACACCAGACGACGTTCCCTCCATGCTGTCTGGGAGTGCTTGCATTCATTCATTAATTTATTTGCATTTATTTTAAATTGGTTGGACCTTATGGTGTTCTTGTTTTATTCTTGACTTATTGTTATGTTTCTTCTTGACTTGTTTAAAGAAGACGTGTCCGGCCCATGGGGACATTAACGTGTGTTGTCGGGCTTTTGACTTTCTATTTTATACTATTTTTATCTAGCACACTCTCAGGAGCAAAACAGAAAAAAGAATTTCGTATAAAAGTATTCTGTATTTTTGTATGACAACTAATAAAGAAACTTGAACTTGAACTTGACAGATTTTAAATCATAAACAGAAAATCAATTGTATTGTATTTTAAATCAACCATTCGTAGAGGCTTTGTTTTATATTTCATGCAATTACTCAGATGACTTAATCAATTTTGGTCTCATATCTCACATTAAAGTTGTGTATCTTAAGCTTTGGGTATTTCTGTGGAATAAAAGAACAGGCAGCCATGGTGCAACTACAGAATGGCAGAAACAATAAATGAATGACAGGATGATAGGCTAAGCAGTCTGTCTTGGTTCACTGCCTTCTATTCAAAAGCTTCAGGTTAGTATACATAGAATACCAGTCCCCTTGCAGTGGCGTGTCCTGAATCAATGTTTATGGAAAATCAACAGCTTGTTATGGTCTCCGGTCTTAGCATCTCTTCTTTGGTTTAATCATTATATAGCTTAATTTCCCGTTTCCTTCATGAGAAATGCTTACATTAATATACAGTTAGCTTATTGCCCTCAAACAAGGTCTGATTTTGTTGTCACACCAAAGATTAGAACTCTTTTGGCAGGCATCTGGGTAGTGTAGAGGTAAAAGCACTTGTCTACCACTGCAGAGACCCGGGTTCGATTCCTGGTAGGGGTGTTTCCCACTCGGTCAGACAAAAACAATTGGCAGTGTTCTGTTACGTTCTGGTTAGCTGACTACTGTCTGTGAACCACCCACCATTCTGTCATCTGTCACTTGGCTACTGTCACCTGTCTCCCTTGTCACTTAGTGTATGGGTCCTGATTGGCTGTCATGGGGGTGTGTGTGGAATGTTGGAATGTGGTCGCTACTTAACCCTTCTATCTTTTTTTTGCTCTTCGTCAGGTCTTCATTATAACGTTCGGAGATAACGTGGGCGGTTCTGTTTTCTGGACCACCATTAAGCTTCATTTATATTCCCTCTTTCTTTCCTGCCACTCGGCAATGTATCTTAGTATTACTCTTTGTGTTCTTTACTATTAAATCAAACCTACTTAAGAGTACACCCTCTCCGTCTCCTTGATTGCATACCACAACTGGAACTCACCTACCTCCATCCTGACAGTGTTCAAAGGTGGGAAGCCGGAGTGCGTGGCCATTTGGAATGTGTGCCCATTCGGAGCGGAACAATATTATTTTGTTACTTTTACTCCAAGTTGCTTTCCCAGTAAACGGAAAGACTTTTGAGAAGTTCGTTCAACAACTTCAAGGTAAATGTTTGACAAATAAGTGGCCCAGATTTTATGTCAATGTATTTGAAGTGCATTTACACACATGATTAATGTGCAGGTAACGTTGGTGTCCTAAGTGCTAGATTGTTGCCATGTCCATTTCTAGACCTCCTAGCTTCCCAGCCATAGCTGCTCTCCAAGAGATGACTGCTGCTCTACCCAGCATGAGCCAGAGTCCCAGACCACTGCCTGATCCCGAGGAGACGACCACTGCCTGATCCCGAGGAGACGACCACTGCCTGATCCCGAGGAGACGACCACTGCCTGATCCCGAGGAGACGACCACTGCCTGATCCCGAGGAGACGACCACTGCCTGATCCCGAGGAGACGACCACTGCCTGATCCCGAGGAGACGACCACTGCCTGATCCCGAGGAGACGACCACTGCCTGATCCCGAGGAGACGACCACTGCCTGATCCCGAGGAGACGACCACTGCCTGATCCTGAGGAGACAACCACCCCTTTGTCCTGCTCCTCCTCCTCATGCCCCAGAGACCTTGAATATAGTTTAATTGCTTAACCCTTTCACTACCACACCACATAAGGTTAAATTGTGGTCGTTTTGCTATTTTGGCTGGAGCCTCAGACTTTGACTGATCACATTGTATCTCATTGTGTCTGTCTACGATTTTGTCTTTTCAGGTGGAGTTCCAACTCCTCCAGAGGAGCCACAGAGAATGACTGACCAGAATGGTGTTTATCCCAAACTTGGGTCACAGGGTGAGGGATGAGTGCCTATGCTAAGTAAACATACTGACAATTTTGAACTAAATGTAACTCTTTGTCCTCATCCCATGACCCCCTGCTGGGGACCCGCATTTTGAAAACCACTCTTCTAGAAGACCAGTAAAATGGAGGCTGATGGAGAGACTTTCCAGAGGACCAGAGATGGAGGATGGCTGACCAGGTGTAGGAGATCTTTCTGACGACCAGAGATGGAGGATGACTGACCAGGTGTAGGAGAGACCTTCCAGAGATGGAGGAGGCTTTATGCCCAAGAGGACCATAGTGAGAAGATGATGAGATCCCTCAGCATCCAAAGAAAATGGTCAGAAAATTATTTTTCAATAAATTCAATAAAGACTTGGATATTTATCAACTAGTGATGGTTTATCTCCTTTACTTTGTGAAATATTAAATGGTTCAGGGGTAGGCAATTAAGTTTGGCTGAGGGCCACATTTTTTCCAAGCCATTGTATGGGTGGCCGGAAACAAAAACAATGGCTAATTTAATATATTGATAGTGAAAACATTTTAACTCTGTGACAGACCACCTTAAGTTATAACTGAGACATACATTTGTGGCAGAGGCATAATGGACAAAATAAACGAGCTGCATAGGTAGCATAATAAACTGTAAATGACATACACATTTGCGCTGAACATTATACCTTTGTCTTTTTGCCATTTTATTATAAAACCAGAGACAAGCGCCTCTCTCTTATCGGTCTATCTTACATTACACGCAATCAATGCGTCTATCTGAGGGCCCTTTCTGTGGAGCGCACTGGACTATTGAGAAACAATAGGAATTTTCCATTAGTTCTCCCAGTCCACGTGACCATTTCTAGCATTTCCATTGGCTATAGTGACAGACATAGGCCCTGTCCACACGAGCGTTTGGATTTAATATGACCGAAGTTTGAAAAAATAAAACTCCGTCCACACGGTGAACACAGGTGGACAACTGTGTATAACTGCGTACTCACGGCAGAGCTGGGATCCCAGCAACCGATACATTTAGTACAATGTAATACAATGCCAAAGCAGTAGGCGGCGATGTTGTTCAGACATGAAGGCCATTTCAACCAATCAGAAAAGGCTGTACGCTCACTAAACTTCCTGTTGGGTCGCGATCTGCCATTAATTAACTGAAGAAGAAGAAGTAAACTTCCTGTTTAGAAGCACAGCTGGACTGGATCATTTTGCCAACGGAACATATTATTTTCAGCAAAGAAAGAAACTGCAATAAACAAACGGATACATTCACTGTGTTCTGCCTCTCATTTTGTTGATGAAACAAAACGATCAGCAACACAATTTACCACCAAGAGCGGATAGTTTAGTCTCACAAAAGACAGCCGGTGTTGTTAGCTACATGCTAATGTGAATGGCTATATCCATGTATAGTATATAGCTTAAATGCTAACGTATTGTGGTAACGTTACCGATATGAAATGGATGTAAACGTTATTTAACACATTGCAGAATGGGTACAATACAATACGGCTCAATACAAACAATTGTTAAGGGGATGCAGTCTGGACTGGGTTCCTTATAACAATAACTTGACAACACATGAGTTTAGTTTAGCTGCAGCTACATGTTTACTCTCAGCGTCAGGTCAGGAATGCGACAAGACATCAGTCGATCACAACACTCTTCAACACAGACGATACGTTTCGAACAAAAGTTTGTTACAATCATTTTCATATAACGCTACTTGGGACTGCTGGTGTAGTTGGCTCTGCTCTAATCTCTCTACCCCACGGTCTGCCGTGAACATGGGGAATAATTGCGACAGCTCTGCTGTAAACACTGGGAATAACCTCGGTTGCTATGCCCACACGCAACTGCAAAACCGCACAACTCCACCCTGGCCACCGGTTTCAAAGACCGCGGTTGCAGTGTAGCAAATCCCCGGTTGTGTGTGGCCGAACAATGCAACTGCGCACATACAATCACGGTTACATTAAAACCAGCGTTCGTGTGGACGGGGCCATAGATATATGATAAATGGATAGATACAGCGGATTAGATGCAGTCCAGAGAAAACAACCAATCTAGATATTTCAAGATGCTATGCTTTACATCCGCGCATTCTCGGAGAGATGCACTACATTTTCAGATGACAATAATAATACAATAAATAATTTATCACAAACAAATCCAAAGATATTTAATGTTTTACAAAACATGTCTAGGGTTGCGCCCGGCTTTAGAGGGTTAAAAGCCTAATTGTATTTTTTATTTAGTTAATAAATGTCTCGTTGTAATTCCTAATATACCTAATGTAGGGCATCTTCTTGAAGCGGATTCTGCTTTTTTTGCTCTGATTTGACTTCAGTTTAATTGCATTATTACTGTTCACATGTGTGGTGCCGTCACAGTCAGTAAAGATAAAGTTTGAATGACTTACTGAACTGGTGTTTTAATTTCACACCACACTGCTTGTTTGTTATTTCAGCACCAGGCGCTCTCCACCGACTTTTTTCATGTTGAGCAAGCGCACATTGCCCCTCGCTGCCTACCTGTTATTCACTCTCAACATGGATAAATCAAAGTATAAGCATTCTTTAGGTGGTGGTAGTTTCTCTATTTGGACATTATAGCTAACATAGCCTAGTTGGTCTGATATATAATTTTTTTTTAATAATAATACTTTTTTTTTTATAATCTGAGGGGGGGCCAGACATTATTGGTGGCGGGCCAATTTCGGCCCGCGGGCCGCCTATTGCCGACCTGCGAGGGTAGAATGTGTGCATATTTCATATTTTGAATCGGTCATGTCCCAGTTTTCTATGTATTTTCATGTTACATTTCACTTGTTTGAATAGCTCCACTCCCAAGGGATGCAGAGGATGAACGTTCAGCTGTACAAGCAAAAATGTATTCTCTTAAAGGGGCACTTCACAAAAAAGACAGTAGATTGAGAGTTTAGACAGTTATTGAGAGTAAATTCATTTGAATATGGTCACCAGTGATGTCATCGAGGACATTGAATCCTTGTGTTGTGTTAATTACTGCACCCTTAAAGGGTCCTACTAATCACCATAAAGTACCACAATGAACCACAAAGTACCACAAAGTACCCCAAAATACCACAAAGTACCTCAAAGTACCCCAAAATACCCCCATAGTACCCAAAATACCCCAAAGAACCTCAAAGTTCCCCAAAGTATACCTCAATGTACCACAAATACTGGCTCAGAGGTAGAGCAGGTCAACTAATGATCATATGGTCAATGGTTTGGTCAGTGGTTTGAATCCCAGCTCCTTCTGTTCACATGCCGAAGTGTCCTTGGGCAAGACACTGAACCCCAAATTGCTCCCAATGAGCAGGCTAGCACCTTGCATGGCATCTGGCTGCCATTGCTCTGTGAGTGCATGTGTGAATTGGTGAAGGAGAGACATTTATAAAGCTCTTTGTGCAGGTAGGAAAGCGCTATATATGCGGATCCATTTCCCATTCCCAAAGTACCACATATATTATATATTGAATATATTATAATCTCCAAATGTAATAACATCTGTAATTGAACACTGAACAAACAGTATAAAATGTTTGAACAAATTCCAGTAATGATGGAAGAAAAGAGACAACAGTAGGCTATACATGACAACATGTAACTGTGTCATACTCATTACATTAAATTTTTTTTTAAACTAAATCAAATCTCTTATGAGCATGCATGAACATACCTATGTGTTCACTTTTCTTCATTTTGAGGTTGTTCACAATTTTTTTGCCATTCGTTTGGTATATTTCCAGGCACTTTGGGGTATTTTGTGGTACTTTGGGGTATTTTTAGGGTACTTTGTGGTATTTTGGGGTATACTTTGGGGTACTTTGTGGTACTTTATGGTGATTAGTAGGACCCCAATGAACTGATAAGGTACAAGTTTTTGGATGTGTGTGAGATACCTGCCAACTGCCTTACACTGTAATCATAACTACCTACCTCAACTATAGTCTATACCCCTATGACTCTGTATGATAGCATGTACAACAATGCGGTATATACCGACCGTATATATAAATGGTAAATGGTGCATTTATATAGCGCTTTACCCAAAGAGCTTTACAATTTGTTCCTCACATTCACCCATTCACAGACATTAAAAGTGTCTTGCTCAAGAACACTTCGACACGCTGCCTGAGAGGGGTAGGAATCGAACCGGGAACCTCCGGATTACCAGACGACTGCTCTATACTTCTCTATACTACACTGTCATCACTGTCACCCCTATAAATGTATATATTTATATTTACAGCATACATATCTGTCTGAATACCTACATATAATCCTTTCTATATACACCTCCATATAATGATAGCCCCAATAATGCTATATATATATATATATATATATATATATATATATATATATATATATATATATATATATATATATATATATATATATATATATATATATATATATATATATATATATATATATATATATATATATATATAACCATTATACCTGTATCACTGTATACATCTGATTAGCACTATAACTCAGTGCTCATGTTGCACTTTATATCACATGTACATTGTATATTGCACTTTACTACATTTGCACTCTGGATGCCAAACCTTTTTTCCCATTGTACTGTACTTGTTGTGCTGTATAATGACAATACATTTTAATCTAATCCTATCAAAATTCTTGTGCAAAATAAATCTGCAAACGGTCGGGTGGCGTAGTGGAGATTGCTCTCGTCACCAATGCAAGAGGCTGCGGTCTCGACTCCCGGAGTCAGCATTGCCTGCGGCTTGGGCCGATCGTCATACTAACTCGTTTGGCTGAGTTAGCGGGAGGGAAGTCGTGGGTGGTAATCTGGCGTTGTGGACAGCGACGCCTACAGGTCAGGTCTGGGCGCCTGCTCAGCGAAAGGCAGGAAGTGGTGAAGGCAGCGTGACCTCCCACACGTTACACTTCACCAATGAGAGTCCTCGCTGCCAGGTGAGAAGAGAGCCGCTGGCTGTCTCTGCATGTGTCGGAGGAAGCATGTGGTAGACTTCAGGGTTCCCTTGTACCGACCAGTAGGGGGAACATGCGCACAACGACCAGGTAGGGGAGGGGGGGAATTGGCATAACGACAAAAATTGGGATGGGGAGAAAAGCATAGAAAATCAGGCGGAGAAAAAGAGGATAAAAAAAGAAGAAAAAATCTGCAATCTTTTCTGGTGAAGTGCTCCTTTAAGTAATGTACTTCTCTTGCAAATGGAGTTCCAGTTTATCCAATGGAGCCATGAAGAATTGTGTGCATGTAAAATAAGAACCAAGATCCAGGACCCATCTAGAGTAGGAGACCAATGGCTCGATGGACAAGGTCATGACACATCTATAGGTTTAAGAGTTTAAGATATAGACATCACTTCAAGGTGTAATATCTATGTTAAAAATAGGGACATCACTTCAAGGGGTCATATCTATAGGTGTAACAGCCCACAGTATGGCAGACAAGAACCCAACAGCAACGACACAGTGACAGTTCAGATGTGACAGGCAGACACAGTTTAATGAGTAATCAGGGGTCAATAACAGTATATAAGTATAAGTCTTTATTTGTCTCTGCACTTTCCATCCCGTCGTCCTTCCCCCCCAAGGGCAGCCGGGAGCAGACAAAGGCTGCAGCGAGCACCGCGCCCGGGGACCAATCCAAGTGCTCCTGTCGATCTTCGTCAGGGACGCAACAGCGTTAGCGATCGGTTGTGCATGTTTTTCCATTGGGTTTATCTTATCGGGAGGGGAAGCCCTTGCGAGCACGGGGAGAACATGCAAACTCAGAAAGGCCCGGGAGATACCCCACCTGGGTAACTGGCAACACGGCAACCTGGTACCCAAGCGGGAATCAAACCCTCAACCTTCTAGCTGTGAGGCGACAGCTATACACCACCGTGCCGCCTAAAATCAGTCCATGTTAGAAAACAAATACAGTTAGGGAGCAGGCAGAAGTTTAATGAGTAATCAGGGGTCAATACCCTATATTACACCTTGAAGTGATGTCTCTATCTTTAACCTATTGTCACAACTTCAGTCAGTTTTTAATATGTTCACTGATATTAACTCTCCTGTCATTTCAGACCTTGACACTCTCCTGCATCACCTGCTGATCACACCTGCATGGCCTGCTCCCACACACCTGCCCCTCATTAGCTAATCAGCCCTTCAGTATTTAGACCTGTTAATTTCCCTTGCTCCCTGCCAGATTGTCTGTGTCTTATACCTATAGCAGAGTTTTGCTATCTTGATTCATCCTGCCTGTTTCTGCTATTGACCCTCCTGTTGGATTTTGGATTTCAGACTTCTCCTCCTGCCTGCCCCCTTATTGGATTTGTTTGCCACATGGACTGATATTCTGTTATCTATAGGTTCAAGATATTGACATCACTTCAATGTGTCATGTTGTCTATAGGTTAAAGCCAGGGGCATCACTTCAAGGTGATATAACTATAGGTTTAAGATAGAGACATCACTTTAAGATAGAGACATCACTTCAAGCTTGAAGTGATGTCTCTATTTTAAACCTATAGATATATCACCTTGAAGTGATGCCTTTGTCTTAAACCTACTAACCTATAGATGTGTCATATAGGTTATCTATAGGTTTAAGACAAATACATCACTTCAGGGTGATATATCTATAGGTTTAAGATATAGACATATAGCCCGGTGCTAAACATGAAAATTATATTCTATTTTGTCCAAATTCTGCCTTTTTAACTGTATCCCAACTTCACGTTACTTACAACCTAAAGACTGGTGCCCTTTTCCCCCCACTAACTCGTGCAATAAACTCTGTTCTCCCGACTAAGCTGCTTTTGATTCATTTGTTTTATAGCTCACTACTATAATCCACTGGGAAACATGACAATAAGCAGCATGTACTGTAGGAAGTTCTGCCTTTTTAGTTGCATCGTAGGAGCACAGCCTTCACTTGGCGCGTTACAACCATTATTTCTCCCTCCTCCTGCTCAGCCTCCTAATCAATTCTGATGTCACCTCCTAGGAGGTTCCTTGTGCTCAGGGCGGATAAATCGATAGTTATGTGGATATTTGCGCAAACTGCAGTTTATTTGATTTTTTTGTTGAGAAATTGTCATACGGTAAGAAATGCTTGAAAACCCGTGCAAGAAATCCGACGGAACCGATGAATGAGACGCGCAAGAAGTTTCTTTTTGACAGCAATCATTTCACAAGAACCCAGGTAAAAAAAATACCACGATTCATCTCAATAAATATTTTAACTCAAGTTATATGCATTTTTTTCATCGAATAATGTCGGTTGTTTTCGAATGTTGTTTTCCTAGTGTAGCATACTTGTCGATTAACAGGTTCATTTTTATTTCATTACATTTCATAGGATGCACTGGTTAACAATCCCGCATTTTCTCGTAAGTAGACCAAGAATATATTCTTTGTTTCATGGTTGAATGGAATTCTCACCACTGAAGACGTTGATTACAGTACGTGATTCTACTACAACCACCTGGCTGTATAGGCTCGCTGAACATAGTCATACTTTTAATGGGACAACACCTAATAACTAACTCAAATAACTGCTTTCCAGTTCCATAGCATTGTCCATTTGATAAGCTAGCCTGCCTGCATGCTTTGCTCCTATATGTTTAGAGTATATATTTTAAGAGTATCAGATGAATGTTTTGTGTCTGACAGTCTGACTTGATTTTGGCTACAATGGGGGACAAATGCACTAAACAGCCTGTTGTTACGTTTCAGGTTTGGTTTCATCTGTACATGTCAGGTAAGACACATCCCCTCCCAATTCCCCATGTATGCCAGGTAAGCTCTGGGGAGTCCATTTCAACCACAAAAACTGCTCTTGACTAAAAAAGACAAAGTTCTCAGCTCATATAGTTGGCCTTTCAGATGACTGTATAATTCTAAGTCCTCATGACTTCACCACACTTAATGGACACTTTAATGGACATTGTGGTTTGGGATTACTTGATGTCCCCCAATCAGTCGCCAGTCGTTAATCTCTCACTATGCTGAGATCATGTCGAAACCACTATACTTTTGGTTTTAAGAGACCAGGCGGTTTATGTTCTTTGCCTTGTAGACGTCCCTCTATAATTCATAGTTAATGCCTGGTTTGTAAGTGTAATGACGGCTTTGGAGAGCATTATGCGGACTGGGGAGTGACCTGACTTGAGACAAGAACTTAAAGGTGCTACGTGAATCAATTTGCACTTAATCACTTTCTTTTGCCAAATGTGTGAACGGATTGTAACATAATTTAACAAAATGACACCTTCCCTGACTTTCTCGGGGTGCCTATAACAGCCTGTGGACTGATTTCAATGTAAAGGAAAAATCCAAAGCATATGATGTTTGCGACAAAGTGTGGGGAAACTCCAGCTTAGTTTTCTCCAGAGGCCTGGGGTCGTAGAAACACATTGTCGGTTCACACTAGATCAATCTGTACCACATTTGGTACCTTTAGCCTACAAACAGTACTGTATTTGCAAATCTGATATGTCATAAATGTATAGATGTAGCAGTACTGTCTATCTGTATGTCATGTATGTCATATATGTCCTGATGAATTGAAAATGGGGGACCCTGATGTAAACAAGACGAAAGTCTTTCTCTGGTCTGCATCCACTTAACAATTGTGTGTATTGAGCTGTACTGTATTGTACCCATTCTGTAATCTGTTAATAAAGTTTTCAATCAATCAATCAATCAATCAATCAATCAATCAATCAATCAATCAATCAATCAATCATGTTTAGTATGAGAGTGTAATATACTGGACAAGAGGGAGCCTTTTTTGTCTCTTGGGTCTTTGGAAAGACCAGACAAGGTCAGAGGAGTTTGATCATATTTACTGAGGATGGCCAGATTTAATAATTTAAAAACATAATACATGAATAACAACAAATGTTTGTTCTAAATAACAAAATGTTCTAAATAAATAACAATGTTGAAATTGAGAAGTTTGGACTTTTTACAACTGAAATAAAAAATGTTGTTATTACAGAGAGAGAGTTAAGTACCGGAAAAAGGTACCATTGTGTACCGATACCGAATTCCAGGAACTGGTACTGGTACCGGTATAAGTTCAAATGTGAACAGTACCCAACCCTTGTCAAAATGTAAGGGATACCCGTCCAGTTACAGAGAACCAAGAGTGGTTTGTCAACTCGTAGGCGTTGCAGAGTTGTGAAAAAACACAGAATGTGGAGCCTCTTTCTCCCTCTTCCGGGGCTCCAAAAACATACCCTCCCTTTAGGTCACTGTAAAAAAAATATATAAAGATTCACTATTTATTTTCGGGCTTTTTCTGTATTTTTCACCCATCCCAATTTATTCGCTATGCCAATTCTCTTCCTGGTCGCTGCGTGCATTGCTCCACTGTCAGCCTGGGGAGGGTGTAGAACTACCACATGCCTCCTCTGATACATGTGGAGTCGCCAGCCGCTTCTTTTAACCTGAGGAGTTTCACTGGGGGAACGTAACATGTGCGGAGGTTCATGCTATTTCCCCCAGATCCCCTCCCTGCTGAACAGGCGCCCTGACCGACCAGTAAGAGTTGCAGTTTACAACGACCAGGACACATACCCCACCGGCTTCCCATCCACTAACACTGCCAATTGTGTTAGTAGGGACGACTGACCAAGCTGGAGGTACTGCTGACAGCTGGATTAAATCCCAGAGTCTCTGCGGTGGTAGGCAAGGGCATAGTCCACTGCGCCACCCAGCCGCACCCTCCCCTTAGGTAACTTTTGATGAAGGACGGATTGCGGTGTTGTAATAAAAATGTAAAAACATGTTATTTGGGCGTCACATGTCCATCTGTGAGCCTTGATCAGCTACCATCTGCAAGCCGGCCTGTGTATCCCAGTGCTGTCTGATGACGTTCCCAGCCCGAGATACGTGAACGCAAAGATCCTGGAGCAGCAGGATGCTCACTGCGGGTCACGTAAC
Organism: Notolepis coatsorum; assembly: GCF_963971535.1. Taxonomy (NCBI): domain Eukaryota; kingdom Metazoa; phylum Chordata; class Actinopteri; order Aulopiformes; family Paralepididae; genus Notolepis; species Notolepis coatsorum. The sequence continues at coordinate 199,083,866 of NC_140166.1, forward strand.
GCCCACCGGTGTCATTAACCCCTTCACTGCCACACGACAGAAGGTTAACCCTTTACTATCACACAACCGACGGTCGACCGGCTGTCGTGTGGCAGTGAAAGGGTTAACCTTCTGTGTATTGTCGCAGTGAAAGGGTTAACCGTTTTGGTAGTGCGGCAGTGAAAAGGGTTAATGAGGTGGAATTTCTGATCATTCCACATAGCACCTTTTAAAGGTAGAATCTGTAATGCCGGCATCAAACAGCGACCTCTAGGCAAAAAATTCCCAGTTTGGTTTTGCACTTTGTTTACATTTTCTTTTTGTTTTGGTCTGCTTGTCTGATGGTCTGGGTTGCAGTTGAGTGGCGATAGGGGAGGAACACGTTTGTTATAGAGGTCGCTGTGACCTTGCTTTACAGATTCTACCTTTAAACTGAAATGGTCACATGAAACCACTGCCTTGGTTTGGAGCTTAAAGGAACATACCAACATTTGGGGAAATGAGCTTAGCGTCTTCTCCAGAGAGAGACAAGAAGGTGGATACCAGTTTCCTCTTTGTGCGTTCAGTAGAAAGCTATCTGGCTGCATGTTAGCCTAGCTTAGCACAATGAATGGAAGCGGACATGACCGGTTAACCTAGGCATTGTCCAACTAACACCTCTCCCGAAGGCTAACCGGTCATGTCCGCTTCCATTCATTGTGCTAAGCTAGGCTAACATGCAGCCAGATAGCTTCCTACTGAACGCACAGAGAGGAAACTGGTATCCATCTTCTTGTTTCTCTCTGGAGAAGACGCTAAGCTAATTTCCCCAAATGTTGGTGTTCTTTTAATAAGAGGCCATTCCATTAATTGACCTCTCTCGTTTCCTTTTTGAAGATGCGGCTTTGGCGGCGGGAAGCAGAGCCCCGGAGGAGTCTTACTATGAATACGTCCCGGACCGCCTGCCGTGGCACAGTGCGCTACGCCTGTGTAACCAACGCTCGGGGGCCTTAGCGACGGTCACCAACCCTTCCGAGAACCAAGAGCTAACTAGCTTCTTAAAGTCCTCGAACATCTCACAACCCGTGTGGATTGCCAGGAAAGTCATGACACATCTGAAAAGTAAGTTCAGAGTGCCACTTCTGACACTGCCGTCTCTTGACACTTTTTAGTGATAAATCTGCACCTCTTCCTTTCAAACAGTAAGCTCATTGTGCTTTCGCCCAAAAGCCCCCCCCCCTCCACTCACCGGCTTATGAAAACATGGGTAATAAGATTGACGACACTACCCCATACAATCCACATAGCCCCAAGTGAATAAGTGTTTCACAAAGTGTTTACAACATGTTATGAGCGTGAAATGGAATTGTGTAATAAGGTTCCATGTCTTTTATTTTATTTTCTTGTTATTGCATACCAATTATTAATAACAGCTTTTTCTCTTGTCTGGGGGGGAAAAAACGAAACAAAATTAGGTCCCTCGGAAACGCTGATCTTGGAGTTCGCCGGGCGCTCGGACAGGAAGAACGCGCGCCTCCGCCACAAGTTCCCCTCCATGGGCTCCGTGACCGTTTGCACCCGGCTCCGCTTCGACCCGAGCTGCTTTGGATTTTCCGCCGTCTTCTCTTATTCCATCCAGTCATACTTTAATGAGTTCCAGCTCCGCGCAAACCTCCTCCAAGGCCAGCCCGTGCAGTTGGCCCTGCTCGTCCACGGCACGCACAGCCCCTACCAGGAGGCCTTCGACCACGACGGCTCCTGGCACTCCGTCTGCGCGTCCTGGAGCCAAAGCCAGGGGCGGTGGGCGCTGTTCGCTGATGGCCGGCCCGTCGGCAGGGGGGACAGCCTCTACCGGGCTGCCAGCATCGGCCCCGATGGCCTGTTCATCATCGGCCAGGACCAAGACGCCTTCGGCGGGGCCTTCAAGAAGGAGGAGTCGTTCTCCGGAAGCGTCACGCAGCTGCACATTTGGGAGCGGGTGTTGAGCGACAATGAAATCCGCACCATGGAAAGGGATTGTTCGCCTGTTTCCTCTGGGCTGTCGTTCAAATGGAGCGTGGCGGCCCTGGAAATGGACTCCTCCCTGGGGAGAGTGTGGGGAATCTTCCCGTGTCAAGGTAACATATAATGCCCACACAAGCACAGGGACAGTGGAGGAAGATGCTGTTGGTTTTTGGTTGGGGTGGTGGTGGGGATGGGGGGTGGTGTTCCAATTAGATAAGATAAGATAAGATAAGATAAGATATTCCTTTACTGATCCCCTTGGGGAGATCAGGAGATTAACCCGATTGAGGTGGCAATGACCCCCGCTCTCTGTCTCTCTCTTTCTATGTCTCACTCTATATTTTTCTCTCTTCATCTTGATTGACCTCTTCCTCTCCTTCTGTTGTCTTCCCTCTCCACTCTTTTCCATCCTGCTCCAACGCCTCCGCTCTGTCCCCCCACCCCCATCTGTCCTGTCGGGCCAAGTCCCATCATGAGTTGTAGAGCTGAAATTCATTCTATCTCTCTCTCTCCCTCCCACTCCCTTTCTCTCTTCCCCCTCTCTCTATCGCTCTTTCTTTCTCTCTCCACCCTCTCTCTCTGTCTCTTACTGTCTCACTCCCTCTCTCTCTGTCTCTTACTCCCTCTCTCTCTGTCTCTTACTCCCTCTCTCTCTGTCTCTTACTCCCCCTCTCTCTTACTCCCCCTCTCTCTGTCTCTTACTCCCTCTCTCTCTGTCTCTTACTCCCTCTCTCTCTGTCTCACTCCATCTCTCCTTCTCTCTCCCCCCTCTCTCTCCCACTCCCTATCTCTCTGAATCTTACTCCCTCCCTCTCTGTCTCTTACTCCCTCTCTCTCTGTCTCTCACTCTCTGTCTCTCACTCCCTCTCTCTGTCTCTCACTCCCTCTATCTGTCTCTTACTCCCTCTCTCTGTCTATTACTCCCTCTATCTCTGTCTCTGTCTCTTACCCCCCCTCCCTGTCTCTTACTCCCTCTCTCTCTGTCTCTTACCCCCTCTCTCTATGTCTCTTACTCCCCCCTCCCTGTCTCTTACTCCCTCTCTCTCTTACTCCCTCTCTCTCTCTCTCTGTCTCTCACTCCCTCTCTCTGTCTCTTACTCCCTCTCTCCTATCCTCTTATGAATAAGGAAGCCGGTGGCCAAGTTTGTAATTGGCAAACGTCGGCCTCTAAAAACAGGGTTGCTGTAGATTTTTCATAGGTGGCGTCATTCTGAATCCCACCCTTCAAAATAAACGTCTCCCTTCTCTGACATCGGCCGTCCCCGATGAGTAATGAGAGTTCACTCCTTGGCCCCGCTCCTGGTTCTGTAAGATACACTGAACATGCAGCCAGATGGTGTAACCCCCACAGACACACACACACACACACACCAAACCCTTTCCCCCTGTCTTATCAGACCATTTAACCCTTTCACTACCGCACTACATAAGGTTAACCATTTACTATTACACTACAAAGGGTTAACCTTATGTAGTGCGGTAGTGAAAGTGTTAACCTGCTGTCGCGTGGCAGTGAAAGGGTTAACATTCTGTATTGTCACAGTGAAAGGGTTAACCATTTGGTAGTGTGGCAGTGAAATGGTTAACAGACTCTACTCCCTCAGATGTGATGTGATGTGTGAATGTGTGATGTGATGTGTGAAAATTCAAATTGACATAGATTGAAATGAAACATTAGATCTCCTTTAACTTTAATTTGACTTACTCACAAGCATTTTACATTACCTATCAAATCCGGGCAACACACTTACCCTAAAGTGAAATTGACATTTAGTCTCAAACTGACATTGATTAGAAGGTATAATTTTTTATTTTCACTCCAAGTTGCATTGAATTTATCATGGCAGCATCCAGTAAACAGAACATTTGACAAATGATTGCCCCGGTTGTTATGTTTAGGTAATATTAAATGCTTCTGAGTAAGTCAAATAAAATAAAATAAATAAAGTTAATTTCAGTCTATGTTCATTTGCCCGGCTGTGATATAAAGCAAGCATTATTTAGGCATTTAGCATTTTGTAATATTATAAATATATATATATAGCTATAGTAACTTATTATAGCATGAACCACAGCACCTTTTACTTTTGCTAATGTTACTGTATCACAAGCCATTCAAATTCAGGAGTATCAGGAGCAGTGGCGGCCGGTGGGTACTTCGCCACTAGGGGCGCTATACCAAACATTTTGCAAACATGTACAGTACAGTACCACGCAACAGACTCATGGCAAGACGTGAGCGATTCGACTCACGCTCACGGCAATGAATCGGCTCTTATGAACGAGTCGCTCAGCTGTTACTACAACAACACACAACCAGTCAAATAAAGTATAGTCTAGACTCTAATTCACAACTTGAAACACAATATATAAATAGAAAAGTTAGAAACAAAACTCGCCCGTCTCCAAACACAGGCAGATCTCTCCCTCTCTCCTTCTCTCTCTCACACACAGCGCGACGTGGAATCGATTCGTTACACAATCAGACCTATTATATACCAAGAATAACTTCAGTATGAGTACAGGGCTGTACACATATTTTGCATATTGTTAAACGAGCCAAGGCTAGCTATTAAACTATCGATATGAATCGAAAATCTGGGACCCTGATGTAAACAAGACAAACGTCTTTCTCTGGTCTGCATCCCCTTAACAATTGTGTGTATTGAGCCGTACTGTATTGTACCCATTCTGCAATCTGTTAATAAAGTTCTCATTCATTCATTCATTCAAACATAGACGATATTGAACAAGCCATAATCCACGTATTTTCAATCCGAGAGAGCTGCAGTAGTTAAATCAATGAGCCATCGACATAGTCAGTGTGGTAACGTTATTATTGCATCCAAGATTGATACACGGCTGGCTAGGCAGTTGGTAGTCATAGTCTTGTGTTATAAAATAAATAAACAATCAGCAATGTCTCGCTTCATGAATGGCCAGCAGTAGCCTAACAGTACTGCTCCTAAAAAAAACTATTTACAAACGTTAACGTTAACCACAGAGAGAGAGAGAGAGAGAGAGAGAGAGAGAGACTCACTGTTTAGTTGAAACGTCCAGGGCAGGAGAGCTTGATAAACGTGTATAATCCACTGATGATGTATTCCAGACCACTGTCCACTGTAGTCTGTCTCCAGACTGCATCCGCCATATAGCTTGTTAGCCAAGTGTTAGCTCGTTAGCACAACACAAGTACATTCCTTTGTCCATTTCCGCTCAAACAGACTGCAAACTACCTGGCGTTCTATCGCCATGCTCTAAGACAAACTCTAACCTTAACCAACTTTGAAAGAGTGCCTAAGCTTAACAGTCTAAAGAACTTGCAGTCACGGCACGCTCGTCTAAGACAAACAGCTGCCTGCATCATTCTCACAACAACACAACTATCTCCACCGACCAACCTAGGAATAACCTAGAATTGGAACATTAGAAATTGGATTCGGCCAATCAGAGATCGTCTCTGTGAAATTCTGCTACGGAAAAAAATACTGGCGTCGGCCAATCAGAGAGCGTCTCCGCGAAATGCGGCTACAGATATTCTTGACGCTACTGGCTAGACCGCTTCAAATCGCGCCCGGATTCCAACATAATAGTCATATTTCAACACACAACGCGTTATGCACTGATTGGCTGTGACGGATACAGCGATCAAACTGTGACGAGCACTCAGAGCGCTATCGCGTATAGCCCGGGCCGAGAAATACGAAAGAATAAAAAAAATAAAAAAAACGTGATGTCACTTCCTGCTCTGGAAAACGAGTGTTTTTTAATTGCGATAATAACGTTATATTGTGCATTGGAAATACAAACATACTTAAAATGAGTAAATATTATTCATTTTAAACATGTTTATATTATTTATAGGGCTATAAAACTAAAAACTAAAAACTTATTTTTCTTGTTCTCTCATATAACCAGGGTAGTTCCTGAGGGGGGGCGGCGCCCGAGCGCCCCTAGTGGCGAGCCGCCACTGATCAGGAGTCAATAACAACCCAACTGAATGTGGAGCTTCAGTGGGCGGGGTTTTATTATAGAGCTAGTGAAATATGTTAGTGAAAGTAAAAGCTATTATTTCACAAGGGTGTATTTCCTGTGCCTATCAACCTTCAAACAACTTTCATGGAGTATTTCTCCTCTCCCTTTCAACATCAGTGGCATGACACCTGTGAACACAACATCTGTTAAAGATGGGGGAAAATATCCGGTAATGTCAATAAGTCGAAACGATTTTAACACTTTGAGCGGCAGCTATTATCCTCATCCTGTACTTAATGCGCCACGCTTTAAAAGATAGGCATTTTCACTGTTCGTCACGATGTTTGCAGAGCTATATCTATATTCTATATTATAGCTATGGAGACAATACTATGGCTCATTTGACAGTCACTATCTCTCGTCCAACATGTAAAAAAGAGTAAATTTTTTCATGTATACGTTCGTGCGTTATCCCGTGGTGAATATTGTATAGTTTATTATAGTAAGAGTGATCCTGGCTAATTCCTGGAAGCTGCGTTATGGAGCGATATGTGAATTTTGCTAAAGGCGTTCGCGTTGCTCGCTTGGACACGTTACTACTTCCAAATCAAAGGTATATAATAATAGGTATTTTTGATGCTCTGATCGTCAGCAACGGCATACGTTTTGGAGTACGTGACATAATGCTGGTTGTGATCGATGTGAAATCATTGTTGGATCAAAGTAGGATTGATGTCATAATAGTCCTTACCTTTACTAGGAGGAGGTATCCCAAAAAGAATATTCCAATTGTCTGATCGCGATTTCCAGTATTGATCACGCGTTCCAAAGTGCTCGGATGAAGCGATTCACTTGGCTTGGTAAAAAAAATTCCGGCTCAACCACTGGCGAGATAACCAGAGAAATCTCGGGTCTGGTGCAGAAAGTGTTAAGAAAGGGTATTTCAGTTTGGGTTGTTGGTATTCGTTGCATGTTTTTGTCCAGTGCGTAACACACCTGCCACAGCAGTCTCATCCCAGGTGTGTTAGTTCTATGTAGGGCTGGGTATCGAAATTACATACTTTTGCATCAGTGAGCCAATAAGCATGTTTGTTCCAAGATGTAATAATAATAATAATAATAATAATAATAATAATAATAATAATAGTCTGGATTTATATAGCACCTTTCATGAAACGCAAGGATGCTTTTACAAAGCAACAAAAACACATAAAACATAAGCAAAATAAATAATAATAACAATAGGACAGGGAGACGACGTGTGTTTTCAGGGCAGTCTTGAAGGACTCCCAAGGATGTGGCAGAGCGGGAGAGAGGTCCAGAGGGTGGGGGCCGCCACACTGAAGGCTCTGTCCCCAGAAGTATGCGGGTGTGAAGGATTGAGATCAGATCCGTGTCCGAGGATCACAGCCTCCGGGAGTTGTAGGGGTGGAGGAGGTCAGATAGGTACTGGGGGGCATGGAGGGGGTGTAGGGTTGAAGGAGGTCAGATAGGTACTGGGGGGCATGGAGGGGGTGTAGGGTTGAAGGAGGTCAGATAGGTACTGGGGGGCATGGAGGGATTTGTAGGTAAGGAGAAGGATCTTATAGGAGATACGGGACTCGAGCAGGAGCCAGTGGAAGTGGATGAGGGTGATGTGCTGCCAGGGCCTGGTGCAGGTGAGAACCCTGGCATGAGTTATGCACATACTGGAGCCTGTCTAATAAGGCTGGTAATTGGCTGGTTTCTTCTGTTTAACCAATCCAAAATTGAACAGAGCTCAGCACATAACTCAGCAAAGTACGGTATTGAAAAGAAAAAGTATCATTTTGGTATCTGTATCAAATCTCGGGTATCGGTATTGGCACGAGTATTGAACATTTTCAGATGATACCCACCGCTAGTGCCAATGATGGATCTTATGTGTGATCTGATGTGTCCCCTGGCATTCTTTTTCCTTTCTACCTTTCCTTCTCTCATTTCCTTAAAAACTTTGTGTTGCCAGGTAACAGCAGTGAGTTAATCACTCCTTCCACGGGTGATTTGCCCTATCAAAACTTCTCAACGGAGGTGGTCCACACCCCCCAGACCGGGGTGGAGTGCGTGACCTTCGACCCCTTGAGCGGAAGTTTGAGCCTGGATACGTGTGAGTCGTCCAGAGGGGCCGTCTGCCAGTTTGAGAAAGGTGATAGCATTATTAATAATAATAATAATAATAATAATAATAATAATAATAATAATAATAATAATAATAATAATAATAATAATAATAATAATAATAATGATGATAATAATAAGAAGAAGACTATATTTTATGCAGCACTTTTCTTTACTAAACACATAAGTCATATATAGAGGCTTGATTTGTAGTCCAGAACTAACACATCTGATTTGACAGAGATTAATCGTTATTAACCCTTTCACTACCACACTACAGAAGGTTAACCTTTCACTACCATACTACAGACAGTAACCGTCTGTAGTGTGGTAGTGAAAGGGTTAATTAGGGGGGGGGGGGGGGGGGTGCATATGTGAGTAAAGACCTTGTCTTTCTTGAGTAGGGAAGAGTGTCGTCTCACACAAATCATTCCTTATCTCGGCCACTCCCTTCAAACATCACTTGAATAGATATCAAAGCGAAAGCGGCGCCTGTCTGTATGTTGTCACGTTCTGTAAACCCAGACTCATGACCGTAATCACACGTGTGTATCCCACTTCTCTCCCGTCTCCCGCGGTTGCAGAGGGGTCGGATGTCTTCGGCTTTCCCAGGACAGCCTTCTTCACCAAAGTGAGCGGGGATGCTCTGGCCAAGCCCGTGAGTTTGGAAAGAGTTCACCCATCTGCAGCCTATTATTACCAATCACACTCAAACGCACATCTCTCTCTCTCTCTCTCTCTCTCTCTCTCTCTCTCTCTCTCTCTCTCTCTCACTCTCTCTCTCTCTCGACCACACGTCAGTGGCGTCATTAATACTGGATTCCCACAGCTTGAGATGGTTCTCTCAGACTAACTGTGTATTTAAGCGGAGTAGTGACCTGAACACTGTCATGAGAAACTCCTGAGATGAGGACTCTTTATCATTCCATATGCCGTTCCACTGATACAATTGTCTTTGGGGTTCAGGCAGAATTTTCCACCAACACGATTACACGTATGACAGTCTTGACAGACACATTAATGGACCTTGTTTACAAAATACAATTATGTGCCAGAAGAACCTGAGAGCATGGATTCAGCCCCGACAGTGGCTTTGGAAGTAGGGCTTTGATATTTTGGACGGTCACTATTCCAAAGCCACAATCTTTGATTCAGCTCACTGATCATGCTCTAAAAGGGTCGGTTTCTTTTTTGCGGCGTCCATAGGGGTTGCTCCATGGTTGCTCTAACTTGCTGTAAAATCTTGACTACTTTGCGTACTGTTATGACTTAGCGGTAATTTGATGATTAACACTTTGATTGCCAGCCGTGTTTTCCTTTTTACCCCCTTGAATGCCACCATCCACTCCAATGTTAACTAATCTATGTTTTAAATTATGGCTATGTGTCTAATCTGCCCGTCGCTTATCAAAGACTCATTTTCCAGTCAACATTGTCAAGGCAGATTTTTTTTTTTTTTTTTTTACTTTTTTTTTAGCGTTTATCGCTTTTTCTGGAGCTCCCCAGCAGATTTGAAAATCACTCGTTTTCGCGAAAAAAAACAACCCATTCTATGATAATCGTCTTTTACTGGAATATTCCAGAACGTTGTCATTTGTCTGCCTATTTATGAATCGTTTTCAAATAAATGCTAGATGATCGATAGTATATGTGTGCGCACGCACACTCGTGCCGCGCGCTGATAATCGCTGCTCTTATTTCCTGATGGCTTTTACAGTCAAAACAGCTATATCACATATAGGGGAAACGCTTATATATCTGTGAAAACTAGTCTGATTATCCTAAGACTGATAACATAGATTCCTTACCTGAGGTCAGATGGTATCCAAATGGTTTATTCCAATTTCCGATCGCCATTCGAAAAAATCGCTCATTTGATTGATCCATCGTGTATACCAGGGCTATTCAACTGGCGGCCCGCGGGCCAGATCCGCCCCGCGGGATGATTCTGACCGGCCCGCAAAAGATTACATGATAATTAGAAAAAAATATATATATATTTTTATTTTTATTTTTTTTTACTTTTTTCTTTTCATGTCAACGTTCACACCACAATTGAGCCAAAAGTCACTCAATTAATGACAGATTTCATTGATAAATTGAGGGAAAACTTTGCAAGTCGATTTGATGAATTTGACATGCCCAGAGAATTGATGCATTTTGTGAGCAACCCATTTGCCAATGTAGCTGCTATTTCCACAAAAGGACAAGAGTTCCTTGCATCACAATTGATGAAGGTCTCCTGCAACTTGAAATAATTGACATGCAAGCATCATCTGCTCTGAAGCAGGCACTTGAGAATGAATCCACCACAACATTTTGGATAAAGTGTATTCATGTCAACACATTCCCCAAAATAAAAACGCTGGCAATATCTGTGCTAACAATGTTTGGCTCAACATACACCTGTGAATCCAGTTTCTCTCACATGAATGCCATTAAAACAAGCAACCGTGCCTCCTTGACAAATGAGCATTTGCATCACTGTTTGCGGGTAGCCCTCACTTCCTATGAACCCTCTTTCTCTGCCATTGCCCAGTCAAAGAAGTGCAATCTCTCTCATTAGATGTGTCTATGTAGGCTAGGCCTGTCTGCCCCCCACCCCCCCTGATGTTTGAGAGTTAAGAGTGGACAATAAGTGCTAATAAGATGCTGTGATTTGCTGTTGTTGCACAGACATGAAGCACTTTTTTTCATAAGCTCAGCTGCACTATAAATGTGTTTTTTTGTTCAAGTGTTGATGTTAGAATGTTCAGAAGCACATCATGCACTTGTTTGTTTTTTATTTAATTTTTATATTGAAATGTTGAAGAGGAGATGTTGCAGTTGTTGCACAGTCATAAATGAAGCACTTTTTGCAGGAGATGTTGCAGATGTGGCACATAAATGAAGCACTTTTTTTGAAAAAGTATACTACTTTTGCAATGTAGTTAAATAAAAGTTGTGAAAATGTGGTTGCGTGTTGTGTCAAGTGTACATATATTCATAGCACGGGGAGGCGCCATGGCAGTCCGGCCCCTGGCCCCTTGGGTTCCTGACAATGTGGCCCCCTGAACAATTTAGTTGAATAGCCCTGGTGTATACAGTAAAACACATATTCGCCGCGGCACCAAGGCTCCAGAATGAACTCTGGTAGACCCCGGTTACATCAGTGAGAAGTAAAATGTGGAGTCAGAAATCCTTTCTCCCATTCACTTTCATTGAGTCCAATCCAAAAGGGTGATTTACCATCTGGGAGACGATAGGGGGCGCTTTTTTCACATCTGAGCGCCGGCGGTGCCTGGATCTCCAACGGTAGGCTCGCTTGATGCAATATGATTTCAGATCGCAAAAAAAAAAAAAAAAAACTGAGTATTCTCGTGACGTGGCATTCAACGGTCGGGGGGTAAACCAGAGAAAAGCTGTGAGTTGCATTCAAAGTGTTAATGGTCTAGTTTTTGTCTACAAGACGTCAGAAGACACAGACTGTCAAAGTAAAAGCTTGGTGGGTTATCTAGCAAATGTGATACACTCTCATCTGAGTAGAGCTTTTACTTTGCCCTATCAAAACTTCTCAACGGAGGTGGTCCACACCCCCCAGACCGGGGTGGAGTGCGTGACCTTCGACCCCTTGAGCGGAAGTTTGAGCCTGGATACGTGTGAGTCGTCCAGAGGGGCCGTCTGCCAGTTTGAGAAAGGTGATAGCATTATTAATAATAATAATAATAATAATAATAATAATAATAATAATAATAATAATAATAATAATAATAATAATAATAATAATGATGATAATAATAAGAAGAAGACTATATTTTATGCAGCACTTTTCTTTACTAAACACATAAGTCATATATAGAGGCTTGATTTGTAGTCCAGAACTAACACATCTGATTTGACAGAGATTAATCGTTATTAACCCTTTCACTACCACACTACAGAAGGTTAACCTTTCACTACCATACTACAGACAGTAACCGTCTGTAGTGTGGTAGTGAAAGGGTTAATTAGGGGGGGGGGGGGGGGGGTGCATATGTGAGTAAAGACCTTGTCTTTCTTGAGTAGGGAAGAGTGTCGTCTCACACAAATCATTCCTTATCTCGGCCACTCCCTTCAAACATCACTTGAATAGATATCAAAGCGAAAGCGGCGCCTGTCTGTATGTTGTCACGTTCTGTAAACCCAGACTCATGACCGTAATCACACGTGTGTATCCCACTTCTCTCCCGTCTCCCGCGGTTGCAGAGGGGTCGGATGTCTTCGGCTTTCCCAGGACAGCCTTCTTCACCAAAGTGAGCGGGGATGCTCTGGCCAAGCCCGTGAGTTTGGAAAGAGTTCACCCATCTGCAGCCTATTATTACCAATCACACTCAAACGCACATCTCTCTCTCTCTCTCTCTCTCTCTCTCTCTCTCTCTCTCTCTCTCTCTCTCACTCTCTCTCTCTCTCGACCACACGTCAGTGGCGTCATTAATACTGGATTCCCACAGCTTGAGATGGTTCTCTCAGACTAACTGTGTATTTAAGCGGAGTAGTGACCTGAACACTGTCATGAGAAACTCCTGAGATGAGGACTCTTTATCATTCCATATGCCGTTCCACTGATACAATTGTCTTTGGGGTTCAGGCAGAATTTTCCACCAACACGATTACACGTATGACAGTCTTGACAGACACATTAATGGACCTTGTTTACAAAATACAATTATGTGCCAGAAGAACCTGAGAGCATGGATTCAGCCCCGACAGTGGCTTTGGAAGTAGGGCTTTGATATTTTGGACGGTCACTATTCCAAAGCCACAATCTTTGATTCAGCTCACTGATCATGCTCTAAAAGGGTCGGTTTCTTTTTTGCGGCGTCCATAGGGGTTGCTCCATGGTTGCTCTAACTTGCTGTAAAATCTTGACTACTTTGCGTACTGTTATGACTTAGCGGTAATTTGATGATTAACACTTTGATTGCCAGCCGTGTTTTCCTTTTTACCCCCTTGAATGCCACCATCCACTCCAATGTTAACTAATCTATGTTTTAAATTATGGCTATGTGTCTAATCTGCCCGTCGCTTATCAAAGACTCATTTTCCAGTCAACATTGTCAAGGCAGATTTTTTTTTTTTTTTTTTTACTTTTTTTTTAGCGTTTATCGCTTTTTCTGGAGCTCCCCAGCAGATTTGAAAATCACTCGTTTTCGCGAAAAAAAACAACCCATTCTATGATAATCGTCTTTTACTGGAATATTCCAGAACGTTGTCATTTGTCTGCCTATTTATGAATCGTTTTCAAATAAATGCTAGATGATCGATAGTATATGTGTGCGCACGCACACTCGTGCCGCGCGCTGATAATCGCTGCTCTTATTTCCTGATGGCTTTTACAGTCAAAACAGCTATATCACATATAGGGGAAACGCTTATATATCTGTGAAAACTAGTCTGATTATCCTAAGACTGATAACATAGATTCCTTACCTGAGGTCAGATGGTATCCAAATGGTTTATTCCAATTTCCGATCGCCATTCGAAAAAATCGCTCATTTGATTGATCCATCGTGTATACCAGGGCTATTCAACTGGCGGCCCGCGGGCCAGATCCGCCCCGCGGGATGATTCTGACCGGCCCGCAAAAGATTACATGATAATTAGAAAAAAATATATATATATTTTTATTTTTATTTTTTTTTACTTTTTTCTTTTCATGTCAACGTTCACACCACAATTGAGCCAAAAGTCACTCAATTAATGACAGATTTCATTGATAAATTGAGGGAAAACTTTGCAAGTCGATTTGATGAATTTGACATGCCCAGAGAATTGATGCATTTTGTGAGCAACCCATTTGCCAATGTAGCTGCTATTTCCACAAAAGGACAAGAGTTCCTTGCATCACAATTGATGAAGGTCTCCTGCAACTTGAAATAATTGACATGCAAGCATCATCTGCTCTGAAGCAGGCACTTGAGAATGAATCCACCACAACATTTTGGATAAAGTGTATTCATGTCAACACATTCCCCAAAATAAAAACGCTGGCAATATCTGTGCTAACAATGTTTGGCTCAACATACACCTGTGAATCCAGTTTCTCTCACATGAATGCCATTAAAACAAGCAACCGTGCCTCCTTGACAAATGAGCATTTGCATCACTGTTTGCGGGTAGCCCTCACTTCCTATGAACCCTCTTTCTCTGCCATTGCCCAGTCAAAGAAGTGCAATCTCTCTCATTAGATGTGTCTATGTAGGCTAGGCCTGTCTGCCCCCCACCCCCCCTGATGTTTGAGAGTTAAGAGTGGACAATAAGTGCTAATAAGATGCTGTGATTTGCTGTTGTTGCACAGACATGAAGCACTTTTTTTCATAAGCTCAGCTGCACTATAAATGTGTTTTTTTGTTCAAGTGTTGATGTTAGAATGTTCAGAAGCACATCATGCACTTGTTTGTTTTTTATTTAATTTTTATATTGAAATGTTGAAGAGGAGATGTTGCAGTTGTTGCACAGTCATAAATGAAGCACTTTTTGCAGGAGATGTTGCAGATGTGGCACATAAATGAAGCACTTTTTTTGAAAAAGTATACTACTTTTGCAATGTAGTTAAATAAAAGTTGTGAAAATGTGGTTGCGTGTTGTGTCAAGTGTACATATATTCATAGCACGGGGAGGCGCCATGGCAGTCCGGCCCCTGGCCCCTTGGGTTCCTGACAATGTGGCCCCCTGAACAATTTAGTTGAATAGCCCTGGTGTATACAGTAAAACACATATTCGCCGCGGCACCAAGGCTCCAGAATGAACTCTGGTAGACCCCGGTTACATCAGTGAGAAGTAAAATGTGGAGTCAGAAATCCTTTCTCCCATTCACTTTCATTGAGTCCAATCCAAAAGGGTGATTTACCATCTGGGAGACGATAGGGGGCGCTTTTTTCACATCTGAGCGCCGGCGGTGCCTGGATCTCCAACGGTAGGCTCGCTTGATGCAATATGATTTCAGATCGCAAAAAAAAAAAAAAAAAACTGAGTATTCTCGTGACGTGGCATTCAACGGTCGGGGGGTAAACCAGAGAAAAGCTGTGAGTTGCATTCAAAGTGTTAATGGTCTAGTTTTTGTCTACAAGACGTCAGAAGACACAGACTGTCAAAGTAAAAGCTTGGTGGGTTATCTAGCAAATGTGATACACTCTCATCTGAGTAGAGCTTTTACTTTGAAACGTCCTGACTTCCATGTATCATGGAAGCAACATCACCAGGAAACTTGGATCAGCCGTTATCAGCCTTGTATTGTTCCACAAGAGTGTGTAAAAACTAGACCATTAACTCTTTGCCCGCCAAACCCGAGAAAAGTCGGGTTTCGTCGCCAAACCCAACTTTTCTTGGGTTTTGATCCTTTGATATTTTTTCTTTGATCCCCATTCTAAACACTCGCTCGGAGCTCCCTGGGTCTCCCTGGCACAGCTGCCTACGTTGGAATTGCAATGACGATCTAATCCCGCCAGGTGGCACTATCGCCTACATTTTGAACTGAGATAGTTTAGTGTGGGGCCACTTTAGTGTGGGGAGTGTCTGCAAGAACTCCTCCCCCTCAGAGGGAATCAGGACAGAGCGATTGCTCTGAGATTTTATTACCTCAAACCTATTGTTTCCCATATACACGAGTATACACAGATACACGAGTAATCGTGATCGCGATGGGATCACTGGGATTATTCCGTTTGGAGTACCTTCTGGCTAAGGTAAGGTCTATTCTATGTCTATTTTACCAGACCTAAAACGTGCTTTTGGTAACGATCGCAGTTTCGAGTTAAAACGACCCCCCCCCCCCCCCCCACCCCCCCCCCCCCCCCCTTGATGATTTTGTGAAGACACATATGTATATGGTATATACCTTTGATTTGGAAGTATTTGGAGTTTCAGGCGAGCAACCCAAACGATTTGGGCATAATGCATATAATGCATCATATCTCGCGATCTATGAAAAAATACTGGATTATTTTGGAAAGGGGCGATGTTTAGCATGGAATAGCACACAAACTACAGTATGTAGAAATGAACTGGTTAGACAGTGATGGACTATGAACAATGCCTGTCAAATGAGCCATACTATTGTCTCCATAGCTATAATACAGAACATACGATGTGTCCGCAAACATCGCTAAAATGGTCAATAACACTGGCGCCATTGAAATAGAGATGGGAAAACAGCATGGCGGTCAATGAGTTAATCATCATTGATCATCATGATTATGACTAAGTCATAACAATACACAAGGTAGCAGTCATTAGAGCGACTACAGAGCTACCCCGACTTCCATCAGTGCATCATCAGTGAGCCAAACCGAAGATTGTGTCCAAATATCAAAAACACTATCTCCAAATTCACTGTAAGCATTTATTGTAGTCCAGGGCTAGGCTTAAATGTTTTGTTTCAGTTCTTTTTTTTATTTGAATTTTAAACAGTGACAGAAGAAACCTGCCAAAACATTATCTCCTCTTCTCTCTGTGCGCTTCCTTGCACGTCCTTTTTCAAAGAGCCAACATCTTTTTTAGCGTGACCAGTTATCACCTCACTGGTGTGGTCCTTTAGTTTCAAGTTTCAAGTTTCTTTAATAGTTGTCATACAGAAGTACAGAATACTTTCATACAAAATGCTTCTTACTGTTACGCTCCAGAGACTGTGCTAGACAAGATAGTATCAAATAACATAGTATAGCATGTAAATTAGAAGTAGAAAATGAGGTCACAGTGTTCAGTTATAGACATATGTACAATGTTCGATGCAGAATACTTTAATCCCTGTCTTTGAAACTAGCCTGTAGTTTGATGAGTCGGTTAGACTTTGTTTGCGTTGCTCTGTTTGAACAAAGGTAGCCTTTTACCTCTCTGCTAACTCAGACGTGTTAACTCATTCTGCGCCAGTCACGAGAAAAGTTGGGTTAACTCGCCAAACCGTTCAGCGCCAATCACGAGAAAAACTCGGGTTTTAATCATTATTTCTTTTATTAGCTATATCCATACAATTTTTCATCCATCCAGCCTGATGTTATCATTGGGAATGGGTCTGAGCTCGCAAAAGGGCAAATACTGCCGGCCTTCCAGCCGGTATTGCACTCCATTAGAAATGGATGTAGTTTCTTTTCTGGGCCGATCTGAGCCGTGCGGGCGGGGTTTAAATACTCCGGCAGGACTAGCGTTTACAACGAAACATCTGCGATGCTGCCCTCCCCCCCTTCATATGCAATGCCGGACAATGTGGGACGGACCTCCACGAGCAGTATTTGGAATGGCGATCAGATAATTGGATTCTTTTTTTTGCATTACATCAGAGACCAGGTAAGGACTCTATATTTCCAATCTTGCATTGATCTGATATTTCTTTCTACCGCGATCGAAGCTGTCTGTGTGGAATGTGTTGTGCTTTTTACCGTTGGCTGCCGGTGGGGGGGGGGGGGGGGGGGGGGGGGGGCGAGCGCCCCGCTACGAGGGCCATTTCATGTATGCACGAGGAGACATAATAATGATAATCTAGCGTTGATTTCAGGAAGATTCGATAATCAGGCGAAAAATTACAACGTGATAGGTGTATTCCACTAAAACGCTATTATCACGTCTTTTCCTGGGATTACTAAGAATCACCAAAACTATACTCATATTCAAAACGGTATAAAACGGTAATGTACGGATGAAAAAACAATCTGTTTTGTGCTTGTTGACTGGAAGCAACTCACTGACAATCGACGGGTGTATTAGACCCATAGCTATAATATGAGATATATTTTAAGCACTCTCAATTTTCGCAGTCTCCCCATTGATTAAAGCGATGGCGTTCTAGCGCCCCCCTGAATGAGTTAATGCCTGACCTGATCTAAAGCCTCTAAACAACCTACCATGTCGATATCCTCTTCTCCAGGTGATGGAGGAGATGAGCGCGAACGCCTCGTGGGACCGAGATCTGGTCTCTGTGGAGCACCTGACGGAGGCTCTCCTCCGGATCGTGGAGACCAGCGTTAGCAGCAGTAGCCCGGATGTCCTCACCCCCAGCGACGTGCTCTACCTCTCCCACATGACTGAGCTGGACACGGCCATCCCGGCCATCGGCAACAGTACGGCCGGTTCTGATGCCGCGGAAGTTATGGTGTCCATCGCCACAAACTACCTGAAGCTGGCTAGCTTGATCCTGGAGCCCCACATGGTCGCCCAGTGGGTGGGCATGACAGAAGACTGGGTGAGGATGGGAGGAGGGGGAAGAGATATGGCTGAAATGGTTTTTCCATGTAATGAAAAGGTGACGTCTGGGTCGTAGAGGGTTGAGAATACTATCTTCTGCTCCTTGGACAATCTAGCCTTTGTTAGAAGCGTTTGATTCTCATGTCTGTGGTTATGTTCTTTTTTACACTCCCTTGCAAAAGAGATCTCGTATCTCAATGGGACTTCCTGGTTACTACTACTATATTTCAGTTTGACTATGTCAGCCATATGCAGGGGTGTAAAGTACTTGAGTAATTGTACTTTGTTACAATATTTAAGGACTGTTTTGGGGGATTTGTAGTTTACTCAAGTATTATTAGGTTTGTATACTTGTACTTTGACTCAATTACATTTCAGAGAAAAAAAACATGCTTTTTACTCCTTACATTTAAAATGCAGACCTACAAAGTACAAATATCACAGGTCCAACGTTTTTAATTAGTATATTTGTTTCTCTGGCCGAACTAATGTTAACATTATTAATCCTGCGGCCGCGCTTTATTTAAAAACAGCCAATCAAATCCCCATCAATGGGACATTAACCCGCCCATACTCATGCTGATTGGTCCTTGTGCAAGACTAGAAAGCGGGGATCTTTGATTAAACACCTGCTATCAGAAGAATAGACAGTCAGAAAAAAAGTTTTTACTTTGAATTTTTAGTACTTAAGTACATTTAAAAGTAGAAACTTTTGAACTTTTACTCAAGTGTGTTTTTAGCCAGATACTCTGAGACGGTACCCATACTTTCACTTAAGTATAATTTCTGGGGGGCGCCCCAGTGGCGCACCGCATACTGCCTCGCAGACCCATGCGGCCGTCTCGGGTTCGCCTCGTGCTCCCGGGCTGATTTGTCGCATGTCCTCCCGACATCCTCTCCCGTTCTCCCTCTCCAAAACAGAAAGAAGCATTTCATACAAAGTATTCTGTATTTCTGTATGACAACTAATAAAGAAACTTGAACTTGAACTCCTCTGTCGGTCTTGTATGGCCAATAAAAAGCTGTAAAAATGCTAAAATAAACCAAACAAATAAAAAGAAAGTATAATTTCTGGGTACTTTTTACACCCCTGGCCGTATGACACTTCACACTGATCAAACTTACTGTGTGTTGTAAGTTTGGCTTGAAGCCCTTATCGCTACTGTGTCTCTCATATAGGTTAGCGTGGGACCTTTCACCATTGTGGAGAGCATTGACAAACTGACCGAACTTCTAGCAGATGTGTTAGCGACTGAAGGACGAGGCTTCACCCTCTCCACCAAAAACATTGGTAATGTGATACCTGTCTGTGATCATACTGTTGTATCTTTACGTGAGCTTACAAACTACTGCATACAGTCTTGTATAGCTCAACGGGTAGAGTATAGCACTAGCCACTACTGCCATGGTTGGTGGTTTGATTCCCACTCGGGGCCACTCATGCAAAATGTGTATGCATTCATGGTACTATATGGCACTTTGGATAAAAGTGTCCACCAAATAGCAAATGTTATGAATATGCGTGATGTACCTGTGATTACTAAGTAATTATAAGTTCCATTGTACTATTTCGGTGTATCCTTAGTGTTTTCATCCCAGAACCCAAAATGACAAATTAGTTCTCACACTCTCACAAACGTTCTACTTACTTATCATGTGAGGACCTAGCGGGAAGTAGCAAGTAGGAAGTAGGAAGTATCAAGTAGTTTAACAGTAGTTTAACAGTAGTCTAACAGTAGTTTAACAGTAGTCTAACAGTAGTTTAACAATAGTTTAACAGTAGTCTAACAGTAGTTTAACAGTAGTTTAACAGTAGTGAACACAACTCTCTGTGTTTCCTTGTCCTTGTCTTCTCCTGTCTGTCTCTCTGTGTGTCTATGTCCAGACGTCCACATGGAGTGGAGGAAGCTGTCTCAGAAGAGATGCAGCTGTGTGTTCAAGCCCTCAGTGCTCAGCTCTCACACCAGCAGCAGCAGGAGCCAGGATGAGCTGCTCATCCCAGACACTGAGGTCCAGAGACTACACACACTGGGTAACACACCTACACACACACACTGGGTAACACACCTACACACACACACACACACACACACACACTGGGTAACACACACACACACACACACACACACACACACACACACGGACACACACACACACACACACACACACACACACACTCACACACAAGAGGCAGGGGAACTATGTGAGAATTAAGCATTACATCACGCGCAGGAGTGGGTTGTGAGAATTAGACCATGCCTAGGGGTGGTCGTTAAGGTCGTTAGACCCCCCTACGACTGCACGTGGTGTAATGGCTTTTATACAACTGGCGCATTCATCCAACCTTATTGCTATACAATAAACACACATTAATTGAAGATTTATTGAAAAAACCATCTGCCAGAAAAAGTAGTTCCCAAAAAAAAAAAGAGAAGTTGCCTCCATGCAGCTCGAAAGTGCATCCAACTGTTCTCAGTAAAACATCCAACAAACTAAGACATCCAACTGTCTCTCAACTAAGACATCCAACAAACTTAAGACATCCAACTGTCTTTTAACTAGGCATCCAACAAACTAAGACATCCAACTGTCTTTCAACTAGACATCCAACAAACTAAGACATCCAACTGTCTTTCAACTAGACATCCAACAAACTAACACATCCAACTTTTCTTTTCTTTTTTAACCTACTTTCTATAGAACTTCATTCTTAGATGCTTCTATAGAAAGTAGGTAAAACAAAAACAAAAAAGTTTTCTTTGCCCTATAGGAAAAAAAAAAAAAAAATCTTTGCGCTATATAACGGGGGGGGGGGGGGGGGGGTTTGTAAGTGAGCGTGGATTATTGAATTGATTGATTGATTGCTAATTTCATTACTGTCCACCTTGTTTCCAACTGGTTAAGTTTAGGCACTCTTTCGAAGTCGCTCTCTTTCGAAGTTGGTTAAGGTTAGAGTTTGGAATCAGGGCTGGTGGTCTATCGTCCTGCTCTAAAGACAAACTCTAACCTTTTTTTTTTTTTTTTTTTTTTTTTTTTTTTTATATTTTTCCCGCTCCTTTTTCCTCCGATTTTCTCCCATCCCAATGTTAGTCGTTATACCAATTCCCAATCCCCTTCCTGGTCGCTGCGCACTTACCCCCCACAGTCGGTCTGGGAGAGTGGAGGCTACCACGTGCTTCCTCCGACACACGTCCAGCCAATCAACCGCTTCTTTTCACCTGGCAGCGCGGATTCTCACTGAGAGGGCGCAGCGTGTGGAAGGATCACACTATCCCACTTAGATCCTATCCGCGCTTAGCAGGCGCCCCGACCGAACTGTAGGAGTCGCTGTTTACAACGACCCGGACCCACCCCGCCAGCTTCTCCCACCCTCTAATACTGCCAATTGTATTAGTGTGAACGGCCAGCCAAGCTGGTGACAACCCCGGAGCTGTGAGCTGGATTCGAACAGGCGAATCCAGCCGCTCCGGGGTTGGTGACGAACGCAATCTACGTTACGCCACCTGACCGCCCGACAAACTCTAACCTTAACCCATTCTCTGCCACGCTTATATCCATCGCTGTTTGATCTCTGCCAGCACTGTAAGTCTATGGAGATGTTCACCTTCTTTGCAGGGCTATAACCTTTTAAATTGTATTGCTAAATTGACATTACTATGGCCCATTCAACATCGATTATCTATCGTTCAGGATGTAGGAACCTTTTACTTTTTCATTCACACATTCATACGAAAATACCGTCTAGAGTATAAATATGTTTTTATCGTTTTCTGCAGTATTTCCCAGAACGTAAGATATAGGCACAAATACATATATTAGATCATCAAATGCAGTTAGATACTGATCGACGCTATATTAAAAATTTCAACTGTACATGGTCCTAAACGTTATGACTAGGGATGCTCGATATTGGCTTTTTTACCGATACCGATATTCCGATATTGTCCAACTCTTAATTTCCGATACCGATATCAACCGATATCAACCGATACCGATATATGCAGGGTTTCCCCGTCCAAAAAACTTAATAATTTCAGGTAACTAATAATTTCACTGGATATATATATAACAAATATTGTTATTGTTTTTTATTTTTTTTAAACCGATACCGATATTTTCCGATATCACATTTTACTGCCGATATCGGCCGATAATATCGGTCGGCCGATAATATCGGACATCCCTTTATGACTGATCATGCGCGGGTGAACGGAGGGGGGGGGGGGGGTCGTTTATAATTCCGTGATAGTTGTTAGATGCTTCATGTAGTATGGGTGATATATTGATCAGAGCAGTTTGTATCGAAAATGATAAACAAAAACGCTGAAACTCTCGTCAGTATCCTCGTACCGTTGGGCGATGAGAGTGGAGCAAACAGATCCCAGTTATGTGGTGGGGATCGAGGCGATCCATTTCCGGTTTGTATATTACTAATACACGCCCAAATCATGTAGATTATTGAGTTATGGCAAAGATCCATATCCACGGTGTGTGTATTGAGTCCCGCGACGATAAACGAGTGGCCGGACAGAATAGGGAGACGCACCAGGATCACAAGAGATCCACTTCCGGTTGCAAACTCGCCAATCAGCCACCAGGTGGCAGTATTGAAGCGTTGCAGAGTTGTGCTGGCTCACACAGCATCCGACAAGGCTCCGTGAGTGAAATATGAATACCATGGCGAAAATATGAAATTATGATCAGAATCACGTCGTACGTCGTTATTGGCAGAATTCGCATGAACCTGTTGTACGACGTTATTGGCGGGGAAAGGGTTAACCAACTTCGAAAGAGAGCGACTTCGAAAGAGTGCCTAAACTTAACCAGTTGGAAACAAGGCGGACAGTAATAAAATTAGCTGTTTCCAACTGGTTAAGTTTAGGCACTCTTTCGAAGTCGCTCTCTTTCGAAGTTGGTTAAGGTTAGAGTTTGGAATCAGGGCTGGTGGTCTATCGCCCTGCTCTAAAGACAAACTCTAACCGTAACCAACTTCGAAAGAGAGTGACTTCGAAAGAGTGCCTAAACTTAACCAGTTGGAAACAAGGCGGACAGTAATAAAATTAGCTGTTTCCAACTGGTTAAGTTTAGGCACTCTTTCAAAGTCGCTCTCTTTCGAAGTTGGTTAAGGTTAGAGTTTGGAATCAGGGCTGGTGGTCTATCGCCCTGCTCTAAAGACAAACTCTAACCGTAACCAACTTCGAAAGAGAGCGACTTCGAAAGAGTGCCTAAACTTAACCAGTTGGAAACAAGGCGGACAGTAATAAAATTAGCAATCAATCAATCAATCAATTCAATAGTCCACGCTCACTTAAAACAGCGCACCCCCCAGCTGCTTCTATAGAAAGTAGGAAAAAAAATATTAAAATTTCTTTTTGCAATTAATCAATCAATCAATCAATTCGCGCAATTTTTATTTTGTTCCACAATGACTCATGACCCATCAATTACATCATCCAACATTGTTTAAGAAACTAAGACATTCGCCGTGACGGAATCGTTTTTCATTGAGTCTTTATGACCCTATCACCATATCCTGTCCGGCTTGTCCGCCATCTTGCTTTCATTCCTAAAACCACGAACGGCGGAGTGATAGGAATGCGGTTGTGGGCAGGTCCTGGGACCAAGAGCGTGGGATTATTACAAATACCCACGTGTAAATTGACTGTTTCAGCCAATCAGAATCGAGAAATTTGCTATTTATTGACTACAGCTCAGCATTCAATACCATAGTCCCCTCCAAGCTTGTAGTGAAGCTCAGAGACCTGGGCTTGAACTACAACCTCTGCCAGTGGGTCTTGGACTTCCTGACAGGAAGACCCCAGATGGTGAGAGCAGGCAACTGCACCTCCTCATCCATCACTCAACATAGGGGCCCCCCAGAGCTGTGTTCTTCTGAGCCCCCTCCTCTACTCGCTGTACACACATGAGATATATATACACACACACACACACACACACACACACACACACACACACACACACACACACACACACACACACACACACACACACACACACACACACACACACACACACACACACACACACACACACACACACACACACACACACACTCGACACACACCCTCGGCCATAGCAGCTTCCTTTTGTATTTATATTATTGGAAGCTGTTATGGTCGAGGGACCACAACAAATTGGATTTCACTCTTTCTTGCTGTAAGGTACTGAAATACGTGACAATAAAGGAATCCAAATCTGAAACAAACACACACACACACACACACACACACACACACACACGCACACACACGCACGCACACACACTGGGTAACACACCTACACACTGACATACACTGACACACACACACACACACACACACACACACACACACACACACACACACACACACACACACACACACACACACACACACACACACACACACACACACACACACACACACACACACACACACCAGTTTATTCAGGCTTTTAAATCACTCTTGAAAACCTACCTGTTCTCCTTGGCCTTCCCCCCTACTTAACCACCACTAGACCCCTGGCCCTTCTATCCTCTTTGTTTTACTGTGTCCTACCAGTTTTTATTACTTTCATTGCTTTATTATGTTTTTAATCCTATATCTTGCACCATACTGTTTGTTTTTGTTGCTTTCATTGCTTTGCTATGTTTTTTTCTTTCTTTTAATCTTATACCTTGCCTCACACTAATTTGTTTTTATCAACTTGCTTGTGAAGCACTTTGGTGTCAGCTGCCGCTGCCTGGAAATGTGCTATACAAATAAAACTGACTTGACTTGACTTGACTTATTCCTCCAATGTTTGTTTTTCTCCCACATTCTGTCATCAGGCTATAAGGAAGCAATGTTCATCCATACGTACTACAGTCATCTGAATGAGATCCAGTCTGCAGCAGAGCAGGAGGCTCCAGCCAGGAGGTCAGCAGGAATAACTGAGCAGAGCAGTAGAAGCTATGGATCAGTCTGTGATCAACTCTTTAGAAACCCTGGTTTCATCACATAGACACTGGTTTGGAATTGAATATTGAAATGAAGTTGTTTTATTTTATTATTATTGTCTTTAATAATATAATTTTTTTTGTCTTCTTGGTCTATTCATTTAGGACTAATATATATATTTTTTATAAATGTTTTATTAATCTTCAAGGTCCCTTAATTTATGACTCTTACATGACAGAACGTGAGCTCTGATGACCTTTGCCCCTTTGCCCCTTTGCTCTTAGTCTCCTCCCAGGTCACCTGGCTACCGCCGTGATATCAGCCACCGTCCGAGTCTCCCCAAAGCCCCGTACCATCCCTGTGGCCGTCCAGTATACCCTCTCCACCTCACACGTGGTAAAGCCTGCTGTTACTCTGCATGCCTGGACTGCTACACTGTACCCATGCCATGGGTGGAGTCCAACCCAAGCACTGTGTGTAATGTAATTTGTCAGGACATGGAGTATTTCCTTAATTGTGGTCTTCTTAGGCCGGCCCCTCAACGTCTCTCGGGTCTCAAAAACTATTAGTTCTGGCTCCAAAACACCAATTCACACCAAATAAGAGACCATTTTGGGAACGGTAATCATGTTTCCGGAATAGGAAACTAGTAATGGTTAAGAAAACTTGGCCTTTTTCACAACTCAAATACATGCGTCGTTAGCTTGATATGTACTATACTGTGTTTTACAGAATTGATAGAATTGGCAGAGGGTCTTTAGCCTGCCTGTTCCGCCGGCTTTATCCATGTTGTTTTAGCTGGTTAGCCTCCAAGTTAGCGAGAGAGAGAGAAGGAGAGAGGGAGGGAGAAAGCGAGTGAGAGAGAAAACATCTGTTTCTGTTCCTAGGTGGAGTATTCACAGCGGTTCACGCCTGTTTGCGCCTTTTGGAATTTCAGCCTGATGTAAGTCTGACCCGCTGCAAAGTCAGCCAGTCCCTAGTGTGTCATGTCAGCGGTGATAAGCTAGAACGTTGTTATTATTACATAATTGTGCTTGTTTTGCTTGTGACGCTGGCTGTGTAGGCGGGGTCACACCAACAGCTGGTCCAGCGAGGGCTGCCGGGTGACCTACGCGGGCTCCGATGTCACGTCCTGTCTCTGCAACCACACCACCAACTTCGCAGTGCTGATGAACTACTTGGAGTCCAAGGTAACTCGTTAGGTTTGTCTGTACTGTAGATCAATTAACACATGGAAGTTGAACCCTTTCAGGTCCTAAGGATCCTATCGTAGAATTGTACGACTCTGTAGACTGTTCAGAGATAAAACTTCAAACATAAACATAAATGCCACTGAAAAGGCCTATAGCTTTCAATGCACACTCCTACGCAGAGCAGTCTCTACGCCTGTACGTCGTCGTCACAGCCTGCCAAACAGCTCTGCCCAAAGTGCCTTATAACTGTACCAAATCTGGACATCCGCGACCAAAACCGTTTGAAATAAAATGCAAGTATCACAAATAACCAACAATTAAGCTTGTCTGAACATTTATGAATTATGCAGTGATGTAGTTATCAGAAAAGTAGATGGACTATCTTTTCTGCATGAGGGCAACCAGACCTTTATGACTGTTCAGCATTGTGTCCATGGACACAATGAATAAACAAGGATGCACAGATGCCGTGAAATTTAAATATAATTTTTTTATTTTATTTAACATATAACAGACACAATACAATAACAATAATAATAATGATGACAAATAAAATAAGACATAACGAATTATATTAAATCAAATAAATTATAATAAAATACATAAAAAAAAACAATGACATTGGAATTACAAGATAGGGAGAATATATAAAAATGTAATTATAATAATATAATAATAATAATTATATTACTAAAAGACATTTCTTCCCCCAATCCCACCCCCACCCCAGGACCTCTCAGGACCGAACACCTCAATCTCGCTCTGCCGCTAGATCATGGACTTTACTCTCAGCTGCCGATACCCACAGACTAATGTTAGATTCTTTGACTCCAATTACCCGAGC
Organism: Notolepis coatsorum; assembly: GCF_963971535.1. Lineage (NCBI taxonomy): Eukaryota > Metazoa > Chordata > Actinopteri > Aulopiformes > Paralepididae > Notolepis > Notolepis coatsorum. The sequence goes on from NC_140166.1 coordinate 199,111,108, forward strand.
TGTGGAGATCTCTAAATAAATTACATCTAAGAATGTTAAGGCCCAATTAATTATTGTAAGCTTGTCACTGCAGGGGTGTAAAGTACTTGAGTAATTGTACTTTGTTACAATACTTAAGTACTGTTTTGGGGGATTTGTACTTTACTCAAGTATTATTAGACCTGTATACTTTGTACTTTTACTCAATTACATTTCAGAGAAAAAAAACATACTTTTTACTCCTTACATTTAAAATGCAGACCTACAAAGTACAAAGTACAAATCTCACAGGTCCAACCATTTTAATTAGTATATTTTAATTGTTTATCTGGCCGAACTAACATTAACGTTATTAATCCTGCGACCGCAGGTAAACAGCCAATCAAATCCCCATCAATGGAAAATGAACCCACCCATACCCATGCTGATTGGTCCTTGTGCAACACTAGAAAGCGGGGATCTTTGGTGGACCTGCTATCAGAAGAATAGACAGTCAGATGCGCATTATGCTGTGGTTAATATTGTGATATTATTCAGGGTACTCCAGTATTCTGTCTTTAATATTGTGATATTATTCAGGGTACTCCAGTATTCTGTCTTTAATATTGTGATTGAAACGGAGGGCTAGGGCCTCCACAGGGTGCGTTTGATGGAACTGGCGGACACTATGGGGTTGTAACACCCGTTAAAGAATTACACAGAGGCGTGCTGCAGTTACTGGTTGTTATTTGATAGATTTCCAGGTGTGGTTGTCTACAGAGGAATACAATACAGTATACATTAATAACACAGTAGTGATGTACATAAACAAGAATATCCATTTGTAGTATAGTGCAAATAGTAACTAGAGCATTCACTTAACCAGGGTTAATATACATAACATACATAACCTATGCAGGGAATTACTCCTTCAATGCATGTAAACAGTATAGGTAGGTGGACTGTAAACCAGGTGTAAGATACGTTCAGTTCACTAGGGGTAATGAGTGAGTTATAGTTATAGCTTAGGCTAGCTAACGTGCGTCTAAGCTAGCCGCGCAGCGCAGCAGCATATCATAGGAGGGGGAACGTAGGTTGGCTAACGTGTAGCTAAGCTAACGGCGCGGTGTTTCAATAACGGGGGGAATGACGTCAACAGGAATGGATCAGCGGGAACACACTAAGTACAGAGTAAACTGAATGAACGAACTAAACGCAGGTACAGTACTCACGTTCATTGACGCACACGTTATCCCAAGGGGACAGGGTAAACTACTACAGCACGTCGTTAGACGATAACACTGAGACCGGCTCGCTCACGTTAAAGGGGAGGAACTCTTAGAGGACCGGTACAGAACAAAGTAGTCGTCAGACAATAACACTGAGACCAGCTCGCTCACATTAAAGGGGAGGAACTCTTAAAGGGTCAGTACAGAACAAAGTAGTCGTTATTAGCAGGGCTTTCCTACACAGCCGCACCCAAAAGTCTACTTAGACCTTTTGAACTAAAACGGGAAAGTCTCTGGGGTCCTCGGTATCCGGGAGGCTCGGGAGCTGCACCAACCGGGACACAGGGCGCAGGTATGTTCGGTCCTTCACTTGGACAGCGGCGGTGCGGATGCGCCCGTCAGCTCCAGGGTATGTCTGGGTGACCTTCCCGACAGGCCAGAGTGCCAGAGGGAGCTGTGGGTCAACGATTAGGGCCACCTGGCCTAGTGACAGTTCCTTGCCGTCCTTCCTCCACTTCTGCCTCTCCTGTAGACCCGGTAAGTAGTGGCGAATGAATGCAGACCAGAAGTGGTCGGCCAGCACTTGACTATGCCTCCAGCGACGTTTCCCAAGGAGGTCACTGGAGTCGTAAACTGCTTGAGGTAGAGACGAGTCACGGCGTCCCATGATGAGGAGGTTCGGGGTAACGGGATCAGGGTCTGCAACGTCCGAGGAGAGGTAGCCCAATGGCTTTGCATTCATGATGCCCTCCACTTCTATGAGGACTGTGTGGAGGACGGTCTCAGACACTATCTGATCTTTCCGACTTCACCGACTTCACCTCCCTCTCCCAAGTTCCACCAAAGTGCGGTGCGCTCGGCGGGTTGAAGCGGAACGTAATCTTCTGCTTAGCTAACTGTTCCTTCAGTCTGGGTTCCATCTCCTCAAAGGCTTCCTGCAGCTCTCTGTTTCCTCCGACAAAGTTTGTGCCATTATCGCTGAGGAGCTCGAAAGGTGTGCCGCGGCGTGAGATGAAACGCCTCAGGGACATCAAGAAGGCGTCAGAGTCCAGGCTTTCTAGGAGGTCAAGGTGTATGCAGCGTGTAGTCATACACTTGTAGACAATCCCCCACCTCTTCTCATTCCGGCGCCCTATCTTGATGTGAAATGGCCCGAAACAGTCTACTCCTGTAGAATAGAATGGGGGCTTGTAGAGACGCAGGCGACAGGGCGGAAGGTCGGCCATTTTAGGCATGTCGGGCTTTGCTCGCCACAGATGACATTCTCGGCAGGTGTGTTGATGCTTGCGGATTGCTTCTCTTCCTCGTAGGACCCAGAATCGGGATCGAAGATCAGCGAATACCCTCTCAGGCCCGGGGTGGAGAAGAGTTTGATCATAGTCTTGGATGATCAGCCTTGTCAGGGGGTGATGTGGGTCCAAGACGATTGGGTGAATGGCATCCATCCCCAAGTTCTCGGCTCTGCGCAGCCTACCGCCTACTCTGAGGAGACCTGTAGCCTTGTCGTACTCCGGAGATAGGGAGCTCAAACGACTGTCTGAGGGAAGAGGTCGGTCAGACTGGAGGGCCTTGATCTCCTCTGGGAATGAGTCCAGCTGGGCTCGTGTAAGGAGGACCTTCTCGGCATTGAGGACGTCAGCTGCTTCGTAGGGCTGATCTGTAGTCTGGGCGTCAGCCGCACCGTGAAGGGACCTGGCTGTTGCTTGGACGAGATCCTTCCATGAAGTGAAGTCTTCAACGGCAGGGAGCAGAGGACTGGGAGAGGTGGTTACATGACAGATTATGGCAGACTTCTTCATCTCGTGGCCGTCAGACTCGGGATGAGCAGAGGGCATAGTAGGCCACTGGTCTTCAGGTAGGTAGAGGAACTCTGGACCTTTGTGCCATCGATGTGGTCGTACCAGTTCCTCCAAGGTTAGGCCCCGAGTGATGTCATCTGCTGGGTTTGAGGTTCACGTATCTCCAGTTATCGGGCTCGGTCAGGTTCTGGATTTCCGCAACTCGTGTGCCCACGAAGACCTTATATCTACAGGACTCTGACTTGATCCAATGGAGAACTGTGGTGGAATCCGACCACAAGACGACCCGTTGGATGGGGACGGTGAGCTCGGCTTGAAGTACATCATTAAGCTGGGCACCTGTGAGGGCAGCGCTCAGCTCGAGTCGGGGCATCGACAGCTGCTTCCTGGGGGCCACCCGAGACCTAGCGAGCACAAAGGAAATGTGGACTTGCTGTTGGTCATCCATGGTCCGCATGTAGGCGACAGAGCCGTATGCACGCTCGGACGCGTCACAGAAGATGTGGAGGTCCCTGGTCGAAGTAGAGGTGTTCGCATGTGGTGGAGCGTAGGCTCGGTGGAACTCCAGGTGTATGAGGTGAGGGATCTCTTGCTCCCAGGTGCGCCATCTGTCGAGCAGGCTTTGGGGTCGGATTGGGTCGTCCCAGCCGACCTCCTCCTTCCAAAGGTCTTGTATGATGACCTTGGCTCTTGTGGTGAAAGGTACAATGTAGCCAAGGGGGTCGTACTGGCAGGCAAGTACTCTGTAGAGGTTCCTCATGGTAGGTGCTGAGGTCTCCACAGGGCGATGCTTATAGCCCAGGGAGTCATTGAGGCAGTTCCAGCGTAGGCCCAGTGTAGGCTCCTGAAGATCACTACTACTCTTGGAGAGCCACAGTTCGCTGCTTTCGGAGCGGGCTTCGGGCGGAAGGTGCTCGATGACCATAGGCACGTTGCTTGCCCACTGGCGGACCTCAAACCCTCCCGTCTGTAGGTGATGGCGGAGTTCATCGACGAGACGCTTGGCCTCTTCGGCGGAGTGTGTGCTATGCAGACAGTTGTCGACATAAAAGGACTGCTCGACTGTCTTTATCAAGTTGTAATTGCCCTCTGTGTCGTTTTGGATGTGTTGCTGGAGGGCGTAAATGGCACAGCAGGGGCTACAGGTTGTCCCGAATGGAAGTACCTGCCACTCATAGATATCCGGCTCCTTCTCCCTCTCCATGTTCCTCCAGATGAAGCGCAGCACTGGCTTGTCGGTAGGCAGCAGGCCGATCTGGTGAAACATACCTTTGATGTCGCCACTGACTGCCACGGCATGCTGACGAAACCTGAGGAGGACACCGAGCAGGGTTGGCCCGAGTGTAGGTCCAGGAAGCAGAAGGTCATTTAGGGACAGGCCTTGGTACTGGAATGAACAGTTAAAAACGATCCTGTCCTTACTGTTGTGGGTCACCATATGGTGCGGGATGTAGTATGATTCTGCAGACTGGTCGGCTTCTGCCGGGGTTATCCTTGCCACGTAACCAGCCTTCTCCAGTTTCCATATCTCATTACAGTAGACCTCGGCTCGTTTGGGGTCCTTGGTAAGTCTTCTCTCTATGCTGCGGAGGCATGGCAGCACAGCTTCCTTAGGGACATGTAGTGGGGTAGCATTTGCTTGCCGAAGCAGGGGAGTAGCGTAGCGCTGGACTCCGTTGACCTTGACCCTGGTAGTGAGTGCTTGGAGCGCGACCATGGCTTGCTGATCTTGCTTGGAGCGGGTGACTGCCTTCGTGCTGATGTAAGGGAGAGTGTCGACTTGCCAGAGGCGCTCGACATTCCTGAAGAGCTCTGTGGCTGGAGAGGCAGTGGCAGTGTGGAGGCACTGTGAAGAAGATGTAGTCTGGGCAAGGTTTGTAGGGCCCTGGAGTGACCAACCTAGTCGGGTGCAAATACCGACGGGGCCGCCTGGTGGGCCTGCGCGTACAGGCTGTACTGGGGTCAGAAGGTGTGGCATATCTGAACCAATCAGAAGTAGTGGCTGGGCATGGTCGACTGGTGGTAGGGGCAGGCCGTGGAGGTGCTTGTAGCGTTTCTGTAGTGCGGCCACGGGATAAGAGTGTTCGGCCAGGCTGAGGCCTTCGGCGGTGAAGGCCTGGTTGATCCGATACTTCTGGGAAGGCGTGCACCATGGAGAAACGTCGAAGGAGACGGAGCTGCCCTGGAGCTGTTCGACATTCTGCTGGACGGTTTGTAGATGGAGAGTCTCTGGCGTTCTGGGAAGGTTCAGCCGCCGCACGGCTTGAGGCAGAACGATACTTCGTTCAGAGCCGTCGTCCAACACGGCATAGGTCTCCAGGGCTTGGTCCCCGTTCCTCAAGATGACCTTGATGACCTTTAACATAACCTGTTGTGGACGGTTGGGCCGGTCGAGGTATACCTTAGTGGGTGGTGTAGTGACCATACAGACTGTGGTTTCACCCTGCTGTATGGAGTCGTGCAGAATGGTAAGGTGCTGTTCTTTGCATGTATTGCATGGGCGCGTCAGAGTACATGCTTCGGCAGAGTGTTTGCGGCCACACTTCCAGCACCGTTTCTCCTCTCTGATCCACTTCACGGCCTGGCTGGTAGATAGCGTCTTGAAGTCGTCACAAGCATTCAAGAAGTGCTCCTTGTTGTCACAATAGGGGCAATACGGTTTGGACTTGAAAGGGGTTTTGTAGCGAGTAGGCTCTGGGGTACTAGCGACTTCCCCAGCATTGAGGAGGATGGTTGTGGTCTTCTCCTTATAGTGAGTGACACGTTGGTCTTGCTTGGTTGGCTTGGGTGCGTCGCACTGATAAAGCGCTGCGGCTCGACTTGAGAGGCGCTTAGCCTGTGACTTCATCTGGAGCCAGGCTGCCAGGTCGGGCAGGGTGTATGTCAGGTCTGACCCTGTCCGGAGAATGCCGCGGCTGAGGCAGTATTCGATGAATCCGTCCCTGACTGAAGGGGGCATCTTGCTCAGGAGCCGGTCGACGTGGGATCCGCATCTCAACTCGTACCCGTTTTGACCTTCAAGTGTCCCGAGCATGCCCACCAGAGACTGGATGGACAGGGCGAAGGAGTCGAAGGCTTCAGTGTCACCAAACTTGATGGGAGGTGAGTTGAGAATGGCGCCTAACTCTGATTGGACGAGCTGTCTGGGTTGGCCGTACTTGTCTTGCAGGGCTTGCAGTGCAGCGGTATACGGTCAAGGGTCATACATGTAGGCTCTGGCAAGGTGGAGGGCACTGGGGAGTTTCAAGTGGCCGAGGAGCACCTGGTACTTATACTGTTCAGACAGGTGCCCGGTACTACCCATCAAGTTATCCAAGGCTATCTTGAGTAGGGCAAAGTCACTTTCGCGGTCACGTTCAAAGACTGGCAGCATCGGCTGTGGGATGCCGTAGGGAGAGGTAATCAGCATCTCTGATCCTGGGTGCTGTAAATGCCCCGATATAACCTGTGGCGGGGTAAGAGCCATGTGAGGTGCAGCAGGACTCGCGTTCTGGTATGGTGGGGCTGCAGTAGAGATGGTCGCACCGTAGGTAGGACTCTGGGTACTGTGTGTAGCTACAGAAGGTTCGTGTGAGGTCGTAGGTTGCTCAATTGGACCAGGCATGTTAGGAGCTGGGTACCATGACACAGGGGGAGCGGCAGAGCGAGACGTCGCCTGTGCTGGATGGTGCATCACTGGGGTGATGGCGGCTGGGTTAGCCGGCGGGGAATGCATGTTCTGTGGTATGGTAGGGAGTGCTAGAGGCACAGGTGCCACTACGTGGTGCTGTAGTCCAGGTGGTGGATAGGTCGGCTCAGATACTGCTGCGGGCACAAGAGGGGGTGCAGGGTGTAGGTGAGAGATGGGTTGATGCGGTGAGCCTGCGGGAGCATTGGCAGGTGGGGCATGCATCGCTGGTAGGGAGTAGAGGCCCCTGGGGGACGATGCACCGCTACGTGGTCCCGTCTCGGACTCTTGAAGAAGTGAGGTGACAATTTTGGCTAATTGAAGTTCCTGCTCCTTCTTCTTAAGCCGCCTCTGCCTGTCGAGGCGTGTAGCGATAGCTTCTCTTGCATCTTGTGCTTCCTGCTGTATGCGCTGTAAGCGTTGGCACTCCAGGTCGGCGTTGTCGTCTTCTTCTACCTGGCGCTGTAGCTCCTCGAGCTCCAGGGAGTGGATGTGCTCCTGGAGGATAGCTTCCTGGACTGGTGAGAGAGCATGTTGTGTGTGTACGCTCCCGGATGAACGATGGGGACCAACGCCTGACCTTATGGTGGGTCTAGGAATTTACCGGTATGAGGACCTACTACCTTCGGACGGATCCCTTGCCTCATTCGCCGGGCATGAGCGATGGGAGCAGGCACCTGACCTTATGGTGGATCTATGAGTTGGCTGATGTGAGGGCCTACTACCTTCAGACGGGCCCCTTGCCTCGCTCGCCGGGTATGAACGATGGGAGCCAACACCTGACCGCTCGCTCCTCGTAGATGGGTTCCTCGTCTCGCTATCCCGGCGCTGTGATGCGTGGGGTAGGGCCTTTGGGGGTTCATCTTGTGATTGAGTACGGAGTTGAGTACTGGGTTGAGTACTGGGTTGAGTACTGGATTGAGTACTGGCTTGAGTACTGGGTTGAGTACTGAGTTGAGTACTGGGTTGAGTACTAGGTTGAGTACTGGGTTGAGTACTGGATTGAGTACTGGATTGAGTACTGGGTTGAGTACTGAGTTGAGTACTGGGTTGAGTACTAGGCGGGGTGTTAGGTTGAGCGCTAGGTTGGGTACTGAGTTGAGTACTGGGTTGGGTACTGAGTTGAGTACTGGGTTGAGGTTCGTATCCCACTTCGAAGTCACGTAGGTGGCTTGGTAGGTGGCGCTCTCTCTGCGGGTGAGCGGTGGTCTCTGTGTTGTCCTGGTCTGCCATAGCGTCTTGAAGGAGCTCCATCCGGTTCGAAGGACCATGAAATGGAGGGCTAGGGCCTCCACAGGGTGCGTTTGATGGAACTGGCGGACACTATGGGGTTGTAACACCCGTTAAAGAATTACACAGAGGCGTGCTGCAGTTACTGGTTGTTATTTGATAGATTTCCAGGTGTGGTTGTCTACAGAGGAATACAATACAGTATACATTAATAACACAGTAGTGATGTACATAAACAAGAATATCCATTTGTAGTATAGTGCAAATAGTAACTAGAGCATTCACTTAACCAGGGTTAATATACATAACATACATAACCTATGCAGGGAATTACTCCTTCAGTGCATGTGTAGGTGGACTGTAAACCAGGTGTAAGATACGTTCAGTTCACTAGGGGTAATGAGTGAGTTATAGTTATAGCTTAGGCTAGCTAACGTGCGTCTAAGCTAGCCGCGCAGCGCAGCAGCATATCATAGGAGGGGGAACGTAGGTTGGCTAACGTGTAGCTAAGCTAACGGCGCGGTGTTTCAATAACGGGGGGAATGACGTCAACAGGAATGGATCAGCGGGAACACACTAAGTACAGAGTAAACTGAATGAACGAACTAAACGCAGGTACAGTACTCACGTTCATTGACGCACACGTTATCCCAAGGGGACAGGGTAAACTACTACATCACGTCGTTAGACGATAACACTGAGACCGGCTCGCTCACGTTAAAGGGGAGGAACTCTTAGAGGACCGGTACAGAACAAAGTAGTCGTCAGACAATAACACTGAGACCAGCTCGCTCACATTAAAGGGGAGGAACTCTTAAAGGGTCAGTACAGAACAAAGTAGTCGTTATTAGCAGGGCTTTCCTACAGTGATATTATTCAGGGTACTCCAGTATTCTGCCTTTAATATTGTGATATTATTCAGGATAATCCAGTATGCTGTGGTTAATATTGTGATATTATTCAGGATACACCATTCTGTTTTTAATATTGTGATATTATTCATGCTCTGCTGTGAATGCCGTCCATGTTAGTTTACCTTCAATGGAGAAGTGCATTAAATAATGTTAATGCAAAAAAAAGTGTCCTCTGTTCTTTCATTTCAGCATTGTCTATCGCAGAACACATTCCACTGTGGGCAGAGCGTATGCTTGGTTTCATTCCAGCCTTGCCTAAACACCAGCTGATGATTTCACTAATTGGCTCACCTCTTCAACTAACTCACCTGGTGCAATGTATCTAGTTAAAATTAAAACTTTGCCCACGATGGAATGAGTTTGAGACCCCTGGTCTATCCCTTTAAAAAAAATTACTTTTACTTTTTAGTACTTAAGTACATTTAAAAGTAGGACTTTTTTACTTTTACTCAAGTGTGTTTTTAGCCAGATACATTGACTTTTACTTGAGTCAGATTTTGAGACGGTACCCATACTTTCACTCAAGTATAATTTCTGGGTACTTTTTACACCCCTGCTTGTCAGGTTGTTTGCATCTTACAGCTATCAGTTTTTTGGCTGCTGTAAATCCAGCCAAAATGAGTATTTTTTGCTGTATACTGTAGGAGCCGGCAGCTGGGAGATATCATTCAGGAGTAGTGTCGTTGCGGATAGTGGTATTGTCAAAGAACATATGTCCGAAAGCTTAGCAGTTATGGTCTTCCAAAATCTAGTGACCGGTGGACATTCCCAAAGGATGTGGAGGTAGGTGCCCATGGCCCCCACAGCGCACATGGTGCACCGGGAGTCAGCCAGAAGACCCATCATACACAGTTTCCTAGGGGTGAGATATGTTCTATGAATATAGTTAAAGTGAATTTGCTGACGATTGGTGTTATGGGAGGCTAGTGTAATGTTAGTCCAGACTTCTCCCCAATCGAACTCAGGATCCAGTCCTGGAATATCTTCCCGCCAAATTGTATCTAAGGGGAGGTTATTATATGTGGACTCGAGTAAGAGTATATAAAAGTCTGAAACGAAGCCCCTTGAGGTTGTTCTGTCTACGATGAGTCTAAAAAAGGGGTGTCGATGTAGTGGCTGACCCCACGGGACCCCATGCGCCCTGAGCGCCGCCCTTAGTTGTAAATAAAAGTAAAAGGAGACGCCGGGAAGGTAATTAAATTCAAAAAAAGTCTTGAAACGTGCGAATGCCGGTTTTATCATAAACATCCCCCAGAGTGTGGATTTCTTTCCTCTCCCATTGAAAGTTGTTAATGGGTTTATGCCCAATAAGTAATTGTTGGCTATGAAATATTGGGGAGTCGAGGTGCCATGGGCATTTGATGGTGCAAGATCTCTGTGCGTTATGCCATGCCTGAATCACATGGGAGATGATAGGACCAAATTGTAGGTAATTGGCATTTTTTAATAGAAGTGTTGGAATAGATTACGTCTTGTAATCTTAGTGGGGAGACTGTTGCTTCCTCCAAGGTGCGCCACGATACGGCAACCTTGGGGTCAAACCAGTTCATCAAATTGCTAAACCCGTCTTGTTTCCTGCTCTGAGCAGTGGTTCTTTTGATTTTCGACCGCTTGTTGTTCCAAATTCATTTTGATATTGTAGTTTGTATTTTATGCCAGTAGTTGGTGGGGGGGGGGGGGGGGGGGGGGGGGGGTAAGGGGAGCATTGAACTAACAAAGTTTACTCTGGGTAATACATTCATTTTAATAATCAATGCTCGGGCCTGTAGTGAGTTGAGGAGGCTCGCCCATCTATTGAGATCCTGAAGTATTTTATTGTATGTGCCTGTGTAATTGTGCCTAACAGTTTGATTCAGGGTGGGACATTTGATGCCAAGGTATTTGAAATGTTCAACTATTCGAATGTCTGCTGTTTTTGTTTTTGAGGACTGCATACTTTTTTTGCAAAGCTTAGCTTTATACTTTATATATAGCACATGCATGAGCCTGGTCTCTTTTGAAAGCAAAAAAGGATAATCACTTTTAGTGCTTATGAAATAGAGAAAAATGCAGCTCCAAACCGGTAGACGCGTGACATGCACGTGAGTATGAAAGAGATACATTTATGATCAGATAGAGCAGGGGTAGGCAACCCTAGGCACGCGTGCCTGCATAGGCACGCGGGGGCATTTGCATAGGCACAGGGGGCAGCAAAAAATTAAAAAAAATAATAATAATTAAAATTATACTTTTTTTTTGAAATATTATAGTGAAATATTTTGCACTGTTGTCGCATTTATCTTGTTGAAATCCTCCCACAGGTTCTTTTTACTACCACATATTTAATTGAGACCCTTTATTTGTTTATTATTTCAATTTAGCTGGAAATACATTGCTACATCATTCAGTAACATTTGCAGAGCCTTATAACAAAAACATTATTACGGTCACCATTGTGACCAGTGGGATTAATCAACAAATTGTATTATTTATTTTTCTATTTCATTGAACATTGCACATGTTAAAAGCCATTTTTCTTACTCAAAATGTGAGTATTACCAAGTAAACTTGTGTTCTTAAAACAATGACAATAAACATAGTTTTATTAGGTTGAAATAATGTGGTTGTGTACTTATTTTTCTGTTAACTTATTATGGATTGAAAACTGAAAACCTTAATGCACAGTAACTGAACTCAATATTTTTAAGTTCTGGTAACTTATTATTATATTTTTTTTTACAGTGTAGTCTTGCGATCAATCAAAACTTATTTACACGGTATACCTCACATTCACCCTCCATTCACATCCTGGTGTTCTCCATTAGGCCTGTAGGTGGAGCTATGACAGCACACGTACAGTACACACACCAATGGTGTGTGATGTGTCCAAAAATGAATGGGCAAATGTGAGTGAAATGGTCGCACTGTATGCAGCTGTTTGTCTGCATTGCATCCCCCCCCCCCCCCCCCCGCCCCAACTCAGATTTAGGGTTGATGCAACCATCATAATAATATTGTTAATAATAACAATAACAATAATGATGTAATAATGTAAAAATTATCATTAAAAAGACCTGATTATGAGAAGAAAAAAAATACGATGCATGGAATATTGTTGAGGCACACTAGTTACAACTATATTTCAAACAGGCACTCCATGTCAAAAAGGTTGCTGACCCCTGAGATAGAGCCATGGGCAATAAAGAGATATCAAAGCTGTCGAAGAGATTGGGAGAGGAGAACAAGTAGTAGATCCTGGAAAAGGTTTTATGTCTATGTCACACCATCGATACTCTGCCTGGGAAAAGGATACTCTGCCTGGGAAAAGCATTTAATTGTTATCCACCTGAGGACTGTCTATCACTACTCAACTCAGTACCTGTTAGCCATTGTAGCTTGGCCTATCGTAAATGCTAGGTTAATGAGCGAATTTAGCTGGCCTAGCTTAGCCTCAGCACAGTGTCTGTTAGCCATTGTAGCTTAACCTTTCATAACCTGTTAGCTTAATGGATGATGGATTTATGGATCTATGAAAAAATACTGGATTATTTTGGAAAGGGGCGATGTTTAGCATGGAATAACACACAAACTACAGTATGTAGAAATTAACTGGTTAGTCAGTGTTGCACTATGAACAATGCCTGTCAAATGAGACATACTATTATCTCCATAGCTATAATACAGAACACACGATGGGTCTGCAAACATCGCTAAAATGGTCAATAACGCTGGCGCCATTGAGTAAAGATGGGAAAAGAGCGTGGTGTGAACAATGAGTTAATGAACGTACTTAAACTGACTTAGCTTAGCTTAACTTGTTAGCTTAAAGGAATGAATTAATACAGTTGTCTTGGACTAACCTAGCATGATCGCTGAAACGCCTATAGCCGATTAGCTAAGCCACAACACGGAACGTGTTAGCCAATGTTGCTCAGTTTGTTATAACTCATTAGGTTAATAGTCTCATGAGTGTGGCCAACTTAGCTTGGCCTAACGGCAGAAACGATCGACAACCACGCCGTTTAGCAATAGTCTTCGGTAGATTCTGGGGGCCGCCACACGTACCTCCAGGAAGCCCTCTGCCTCAGTAACCGACCCGGGCCTCCTCCTCGGCCCCTGCTTGGTCATGATGGGCAGCCCGGCCGGGAAGAGTAGAGTCGGCCCATAGCCCAGTTGCCACAGCTCCGACATGGCCTCTCTGTATTCTCTGCGTTGAGCCACGACCTCCAGTGGACAGTCCCCACAGAAAGCAACGTGATGGTCTCCGCGTTGTAGCTTGCCCTCTTTAGCTCGAGTCTCGCGCAGGATCATCTCCTCGGGAGAATGTCTATATTCCCCGGGTTTTATGTTCCCCGGGTTCTATGTTCCCCGCTCGAGATAAAAAGGGTTCTATGTTCCCCCGGTTCTATGTTCCCCGCTCCTGCTAAAAAAAGGGTCCTATGTTCTCTGCTACTCCCGAAAAAGCGACAGAGTTGTGTGAGGGTGTAGATGGTAGGGCTGTCACGGTATGACATTTTCTCACTGCAGGTTTGTGTGTGTCTCATCACCACGGGATGCGGTGGTACCGCACCTTAAAATAAATGTGGAAATAAATACTTACCTACTAAATAGAAATACCAAGTGTCTTTCTAGTAACTAACGTGATTGATTTGAAAGACACTTTGTGGTGCTGAGCAGAGAGCGAGAGCCGAGAGAGAGCGAGAGCCGAGAGCCGAGAGAGAGCGAGAGCCGAGAGAGAGCTAGAGCCGAGAGCCGATAGCGTGAGTCAGGTCGCTTTCACATATAGTTTTGGTGGACTCGGTGCGGTTCTGGTGGTGAAGTTGCAACATTGTTGCATTCTTCATTTGGTTCGCCTGCGTTCACATAGCAATTTGTCAAGCACACCGAACTTTCTGAACAATGTCACGCGGTCGAAAAGGGTGCTCGTCTATTGGACACAATGGAGAGTGGAAATCCCTCCCCTTCAGGAAGTGAAATGCGGAAATACACAAACTGCGTAGCAGTGATAGTAGCAGAGGCGTGGCATTGATAGAGAGTGGAAATGTGTGTGTGGCTGCGAGCCCGTGTGTGCGCGCGCGCGCGCGCGTGTCTGTGTGTGTGGATTGCGAGCCATGTCTGACTCCAGATCAGCGGATCACCCAAGTCTGTCCACGAGACATGTTTACACAGTGTGCTTGTAATGCCGCGCCATGGTAATAATAAGCCGTGTTTTTTTCTTCGTCCTTGTTCTACCCAAGGTGCACAGTTAGATATATAGATAGATAGATAGATGCAGTGTGCTGCGCGCGGTATTAATAATAATAACAATAAGCTGCGGTGTTCCTTCTACCCAAGATGCCTGACTGACTACGTTTGGTCCACGTTTGGTCCGATGAAGGCGAACCGAGACCTATGTTTTTTGGAGGACCGAGTTCGCGTGTTTGGTCCGCGGACCGAGTTCGACTGCGCATTCACACAAACCCGAAAAACCGGACTATCGACTTCTGGTCCGATAGTCCGGACCAAACAGCCCCTGTGTGAAAGCGACCTTACTTTACTTATTTTACTTACGCCTTTTACCCCGTTTGGGGCATAGGCCGTCAACAAGGGTTCTCCAAGCATCCCGATCCTGAGCCAACCTCTCAAGCTGGCCCCAGGTGTGTCCCATCTTCTTAGCGTGAGTGCCGTGTTCTTAATGTTCTTAATTAATGTGTTCTTAATTATATCTTCTATTTCATCATCCAAACAGCCAAATATACCTATTTATTGAATATTTTTACATACTACTACTGGCGTTATAGGCATTAGACTTTGAGCAGTCATTGAATTACAGTAGATAGAAATAACACAGATAGACAATTAAAAAATTGGCAAATTTAAGAGAGTATTCGGCGTCTTGGATCAGAAGAGTGTTTAACGTAGTTCTGGTGGCCGTAAGCTCTATAAGCACAGCCGGGGCTGGGTTTGAAACATGTTGATTCTCAAGGTCGGCTAGTTTGGACTCAAGAAGTTTGCATTGTTCATTTTTCTTGCGTTTCTTGGATGATACGTAAGACATAAGACCTTGGATGTGTCCCAGAGCAGAGATGGGTTATCCGTAGAATGTGAGTTAATTGAGTAGAATATTTTTTATTCCGATTCGAAATAGGAGACAAACCTATCATCCTTGAGGAGGTATGGGTTAAGACGCCAACGTCTCGATAGCGCCCTCTCTTCTGACAAGGAGTAGACCAGATATATAGGGGCGTGATCAGATAAAACAATACTTCCGATTGTGCAGGATGATACCAGAAAGAGCTTAGAGGAAGGGATGAAAAAATAGTCTATTCTACTGTTGCTCTTATGTGGGCCGCTAAAAAAGGTGAACTTCAGTTCGGATGGGCAAAGGGTTCTCCAGACATCTGAGAATCCAATGTCTGTACATAGGGAGGAGAGCATTTTTGCTTGCCTAGAGGGGGAGCCGAACTGGGTGGGAGTTTGTCAAGAGAAGGTATAAAGTGACAGTTAAAGTCTCCGCCCACAAAGGCATTCTCAGAGGCCAGGCCATTAAATTCAGTAAATACTTTGGACAGAAAGTCAGGGGAGTAGCCTGGGGGACAGTATACATTCATAAACGTAATTTCTTTACCCTTAAGAACCCCTTTGATAATCACATAGCGACCATGGCTATCTAAAGAGGAAGTTATGAGTCTAAATAGGGAGATTTTTATTGATCAGTATGGCCACTCCCCTACTAAATGTAGAATAGCTTGTGGCGAAGACCTGTCCCACCCAACTCTTTTGGAGTTTAGCGGCGTCGTTGGGTCCCATATGGGTTTCCTGTAATAAAGCAATAGAAACATTCTCCTTCTTTAAAAAGGTCAGAATCGCCTTCCTTTTAGCTAGTTTCTGAAGACCTCGAACATTCCAGGAGCAGAGCTTAAAGCTCTCAGAGTTAGCCATAGCCATAGAATATTAGGGGGTGTGTAGACAGGGCAGACCTAAAAAGGCCTGTGGGCACACCAAATTCACCTATTTTAACCACTAAGCATATGTACCTTGAGCCATACATAAAACAAATATTTTCAGTAGTAGACATGTGTCCTGAGCCATACATAAAACATACATAAAAAACATATAAAGGTGCGGGACCAGTGGGCCTTTCCCCAACAACACAGGGACTCACCATAGGGCCTAAAACCCTCAAACCTACCATATTTAGATTACTCTCTCAGTGGCTGCTTGCCACACTCCCACACATAAACAAAAGAAAAGAAAAACAAAAAGCCTCAAAACGTAGAGTAAATGGAAAAGTTCACATTAAACCTTATAAGAACATGGTTAGGTTTAAACAAGAAGAAGAAACCTAGAACAGGAACCATAGCAAGAGAAAAAGGGGGGGGGGGGTATATAACCTGTGTACTGCATGATAAACATGTGCAGTACGTCCACCAGGCCGGAAGAGGGCGATACTCTGCTGACAGGTCCGTTGTTTCCTATGGTTCACACAGAGTAGATAGTAGCTTGCTGCCTTGTCATAACGCAATTAGACCGCCGTGTCAGGAGAGGGTGCTGTGCAAAAGTTCGTCTGACATTTTAGCGGCCTAGCAGGTCAACAGCAGATGATGACGCCTCTGGCTGCAAACGCGACCATTTGCCATGTGTGTGGCTAGCAGAGCGTAGTTGGACGGCTGATGGATCCATGAGACCCCAGTCCGAAAAAATATGTACACACACAAAAAAAAAGAAAAAGAAAATGCATCACGGAGGCATTAAGCAAAGTCGTGACGAGGCGTAAGTGACACGCATAGAAGTCCTAGGTCATTTAAACAAAGCTAGCGCTTAGCTCCCCGGCATATAGTGGATGTAAAAACAAACAAAAAATAAAATAATAAAGTGGCATTATGTAATAGTTTAAATAAAGCATCCAGGCGACACTTAACGTCACACAGTCAACCATATTTATAAGAACGAAGAAATATAGAGTGATATGACACTCGGCGTATTAGCCATAGCGAAGTGCTATTGGCCTAAAATCAGGCTACTACCGCGTTTGGTACTGGTGAGGCCGGTGTTGAGGCCCCTTTATGCCGGGTCCTCAAGAAGTCCACGGCGTCCTCAGGCGATGAAAGATGTTTTCTCGCGCCGTCTTCGGTCGTGATGATAAGTCTTGCAGGGAACTGAAGAGACGGTTTGTGTCCTTGCTTGTAGAGGGGGCCCATAACTTCTTTGTAGCGGGAACGCTGCTCCGCGACTTCTGGACAGTAGTTTTCAAAGATTAGGACTGGTTTCCCTCTGTATTCCAGCGTTCCCCTCCTCTTCCGTGCCTCCTGGATAATCTTCGCTTTTATTCGATAATGATGTAGGCGAGCA
This sequence comes from Notolepis coatsorum, assembly GCF_963971535.1. Classification (NCBI taxonomy): domain Eukaryota; kingdom Metazoa; phylum Chordata; class Actinopteri; order Aulopiformes; family Paralepididae; genus Notolepis; species Notolepis coatsorum. The sequence continues at coordinate 199,128,215 of NC_140166.1, forward strand.
ATAACCGCTCTAGGCCTGGAACCGGGTGCTGGTTTGGCAGTAAGGGCCCTGTGACACTGGTCCAGTTCGGGTGGCGTAGAGAGGACCTCCTTCCACAGAATTTCAACCAGTACCTCCGCAAAAAAATCGCTGGGCCGGTCGCTATGAACGGACTCATCCAGTCCTAATATGCGAATGTTAGACCGGCGGCTGCGGGACTCGACGTTGGTTAGCTTAGACTTTAGCTTATCGTTGCTCTCTTCTAGCACCGTACACCTAGCCTCTAGCTCGTCCACCCTGCCAGTCCAAGTATTTAAGCCGTCTTCCACGGAGGTCAGACGCTCGGCATGGTCATTAACCAACGTCCAGAGGCTGTCGAGTTTGGTTTCGAGCGAGGCAGCGGACGCTCTGATTTTGTTGGTTAAGGATTGCCTGAGCTCTTCAATTAGCCCAGCAATGGCGGTTATATCAGCGGGAGCGTCATCCTTCTTGGATTCATTTCTCAGTTGTCTCGTCGCCATTATGGTTCTTGCAGCCAAAATAAATACGTAGAAACATAAAGGGGGTATATACAAAAAGGCTTAACCGAGTTGAAAATATAAAAAGAGGCTTTTAGGACTAAATATAAAAATATGGGAGTCACATCGTGGCAATGAGCGACTACTCCATCCTCGACCCGGAACCGGAACCGGATCGGTGAATCTTAACATCACTAGTGTGGCTGTTTTCCGTTGGGTGCAGGAGGGGGGGGGGGGGGACGCTGGTCTAAACCACATTGCATGCTTGCACGAGGAAGGATAATAATGTCAAGTCAAGTCAAGAGTTTTATTTGTTACGGCATACGAGTATACAATGAAATGCGGGTGGTCTTGCCCCCAACGATGTGCATAATACAATAGTAATATATAATAGAATCCAATAGAACGACATTGTGCAATAAAACAAGTAAACAGAGTAGGGCAAATCGGTATATGTACATGAGTTATTTACAGAGCATGGTAGGACATGCTAGGTCCTGTGGTAGTGCAATACACTGTTAGCTACGGATGAGGCACTGGGTCTTTATGTACATGCTATATTATACAATCTCAAGTTATACTATACTATTCTTAAAGTGACCTTTCCTTTTGTAAAGTGGCCATAAGTGTGAGCGTGTGCGTGTGCAGCATGAGTGTGTGTTTGCTCATGTTAAAGTGGCTGCTAGTGTGTGAGCGTGTACAGTGTGTGTGTCGTGTGTGTGCTCATGTGTGCTTGTGTGTGGAGAGTTCAGTGTTCAAGGCTCTGATGGCCTGGGGGAAGAAGCTGAGCCGAAGTCTCTCTGTCCTAGTAGCTGGTGATGATCTAGCGTTGATTTCAGGAAGATTCGATAATCAGGCGAAAAATTACAACGTGTTTATTGAATTACACAAAAGCGCTGTTTTCGCGTCTTTTTCCTGTAATTATTCAGAAGCACCCAAACTATATTCATATTCAAAACGGTATAAAACGGAAATGTACGTATGAAAAAATTATCAGTTTTTTGCACGTTGACTGGAAGCAACTCACTGACACTCGACGGCATTATTAGACCCATAGCTATACTATAGAATATAGGTTTAGCTCTACAACTACGTTTACATGGGGTTAATGGACGGCAAGGCCAGGTAACTTCCCGGAAGGGACGTGGCACTCAATGTGTTAAAGTGAACAACTGAAAAAATTATTTAAAGTATTAGGCCTAACGAATAATTTGTTATTATTAATTTAAGATAAGATAAGATATTCCTTTATTGATCCCCTTGGGGAAATTCAGGCATCATAGCAGCATGGGGGGGAGGGGGGGGGGGGTACAGGTAGTAAAAACAACACAGGCAGTGTAAACAATTTGGTCAATATAATTTACTATCTGACTAGCTGAAGAAATATTCACATTATTCACAGTGTCACATAAGGTGCAGTATGCATAAGGTAGTGTTATAATTTACTATCTACTGAGTATACATTATTCACAGTATCACAGTATCCACTGAAATATACATTATTCACAGTATCACAGTATCACAGTATCCACATAAGGTGCAGTAAGCCTAAGGTAGTGTAGGTTGTCCTCCTTGGGTTCCTATAAGTCCCAGGTCAATGTCTGGTAGCAGTCGCTGTCGCTGCCCCCTGTTGTGGAGCCTGGAGGCTGCTAGTCGCTGCCCACTGTTGTGGAGCCTGGTGGCCGCTGGTATGAAGGACTGTCCGAGGCGGTTAGTTGAGTGTCGGGGGGAATGAGTCTGTGACTGAACATGCTTCTCATCTTGACTAGCTCGTCGTAGAGGGGGTGGTAGGGGTTCTACATGATGGCAGCCAGCTTCCTTATCATCCCCCTCTCTGCCATCACCTCAAGTCTAGGTAGCTCGACTCCCACCACGGAGCTAGCCTTCCTCACCAGCTTGTTGAGCTTGTTGGTGTCCCTTGAGTTGATGTAGCCTCCCCAGCATGCCACAGCATAGAAGAGGATGCTGGCCACAACAGACTGGTAAAAAGACTGCAGCAGTCTGTTGCACACATTGAAGGACCTGAGTCTCCTCAGGAAGAACAGCCTGCTCTGTCCCTTCCTGTAGAGGGCCTCTGTGTTATCCGACCAGTCCAGTTTATTGTTCAGGTGTACCCCAAGGAACTTATATGAGTCCACCATCTCCACATCCACCCCTCGGATGGAGATGGGAATCGGGGGGGGGCCTCTTCTTGCCCCTCCGGAAGTCCACCACCAGCTCCTTGGTCTTACTGGTGTTGAGTTGGAGGTGGTTGCTGTCACTCCACCCCACGAAGCTCTCCACCAGGGCTCTGTACTCCTCCTCCTCATCGTCGGTGATGTAGCTTACGATGGAGGAGTCGTCTGAGAACTTCTGCAGGTGGCACCCGCTTGAGTTGCGGCAGAAGTCTGAGGTGTAGAGGAAGGGTGACAGCACAGTTCCTTGGGGGGTGCCGGTGTTGCTCACCAGTACGTCAGACTGACTGTCCTTTAGTCTGACGTACTGCGGCCTCTCAGTGAGGTAGTCCTTGATCCAGGCCACCAAGCCATGCTCCAGCTGCATCGCGGAGAGCTTCTCCGCTAGCAGTGACGGCTGGATGGTGTTGAAGGCGCTGGAGAAATCAAAGAACATAATCCTCACTGAGCTGCGCGGCTTCTCCAGGTGTGTGTACGCTCTGTGGAGCATGTAGATGATGGCATCCTCCACCCCGATGTTTGCCTGGTATGCAAACTGCAGGGGGTCGAGGGAGTCACGCACCAGGGGCTTGAGGTGTTGCAGGACCAGTCTCTCAAACGTCTTCATGACGTGTGATGTCAGAGCGACTGGCCTGTAGTCGTTGAATAACATTATTATTGTTATTATTATTATTATTATGCGGCGAGGAAGTGCACCGTTAGACTCATATACGGAGTCATATAATAATATGATAATACTCGACCACGTGGTGGCAGAAAAATATACAAGGTCTTTCATTTCACTTTGAATATCCTCCTTACGTTTTATGTACATTTTGGGGACCACGGTCTGTGAAAAATACGTCCTGCCTGGCAACTTGTATTGCTTGTCAAATTTGAAAAGCATATCCTAAATGCGGATTTCTCCACTGTGCGAAATGGCACCATTTCTTCCACCAGATACCTGGTAACCGATTCGGTGAGGATTTTATGTTTGTTGCTGTCACGGCCATATTTTGTCATATGGGAAAATGCCTCAGCCACTCCTAAGTCCTAACTGTCGGCCAGCCGTCCCGGTAGAAGTGCCAGCTGTTGAAGTTTGCGAGTTTCCGAGTTGAGCATAATGCATTTGGATGCACAGCTCGAAGATGACTTCTGGGATTAGACGTGTTGGCGCGTTTTACGCTGATCTTCTTTCCTTAGCCGGCTCGCCAGCAGAGCTTTGGAAGCGCAGGTCGGTCTTGAAGTCCTGGGCGATTTCTCTGACCAGGCGCTGGAAAGGGACTTCTGGTAACGACGGATATCTCTCAGCGCCACGGTACCGGGCCTGTAACGGTGTGGCTTTTTCACGCCGCCGGTAGCCGGTGCACTCTTACGGGCAGCCTTGGTGGGAGCTGCTTCCTTGGGGCTTTTTTTTTCGGGAGCGGGGGAACATAGGACCCTTTTTAACAATTTTTTTTTCGGGAGCGGGACCGCCGGGGAACATGGAACCCTTTTTTCAGGAGCGACCCTTTTTTTTGGAAAAAGCGGGGAACATAGAACCCGGGGAATATAGGACCCGGGGAACATAGGGATGACCCCATCTCCTCCAGCTGGAATCCATGGATCCAGAAAATTTTTGCTAGCTCCGCTACCTTGAGGTGCTGTAGACGTTTGTTGGCTAGCCTTCTTCGTGAGCGAATTAATTCCTCTGGTATTGCCTATGGCCTTTTTATGGATAATTTCCACTCTTTTAGCTGCTGTTATCTTGGTGGACACTGCTTTGTGGTTGGATCCAACGAAGATAATTTCGATAGCCACTAGGCTAGAGCCACTTAGTCGAAATGTAGAGTCAATTCTGGACACTGGAAGCCCTCTCACCAATATAAATGTTTTAGGAATATAAGCTGATAATCAGCACACATATTTCACATTACCCCTTTAGATTAAAAAATCTGCGCTTCCTTGCACTTCCTTGTTTCAAAGAGTCAACATTATTGTTAGTGCACCCAGGAGATACATTTACGGTATGTTTATCACCACACCGGTGTGGTCCTTTAATCCTTGTCTTTGAAATATACATATAATATGAATATATGGTAGTATAGGTTACTAAGTTTACTTCCTCTTTAGGCAGAGATTTTAAACTGTGGAACGTTGTCCAACTCTCTGTGCAGGAGTGTGCTTTCAGTGGCCGGCGGCCATTGTGAAATCATCATTAGAATGTTAAGTTCTCAAAACACCAATCACACCGGTGTGACCTTGTCTCTACATAGTGTGGTTTGGAGACAATACGACATAGAATCCTTGAGGTCAGAGGTCACACCTGGGGTTGATTTGGTTCTGAAGTGTCTTCAGTCTGTAGCTACACATATTCAGTAAGAATATGATTAGGCTTATAGAATTGTGACATTTTGTTCCCACAATATTGCATTGATACACAGGCAGCCAAGGTTGTGGTATTTGTCATGATTACTAGTTCTCTGGTCATTTAATCTCTGGTTATTTATGTATTATGTATACTTGAGTTTGACATTTTATTTCCTTCAAGGATGTCATTTTGTCTTTCTTTCCCCCTTGTGGTCAGAGGAGTGACAAATACAGTATATCACAGTAGTGCAGAATACTTAATGTATTGCAGGACATTAAGATGTGATTATATTATTGTTGCGATACAGTGGGATGTAGGCGCTTCTTACCCCTAATGTTCAAACACTTAGAATCAGGCGGACCGTGACTGACATCTTTGCCGTACATTAGTACAGAATGTGGGTGATGCTGTGCAGTCGACCACCTTGACCAGCAGGTGTCACTCTAAGTATTCATATCACATGAGAAAGGCAATAGGGGAAACTTACCTGAGTGAAAATGTTTTTTCCCAAAGCCAGGCCATTTGTTGTACAGGGATAGACAAGTGGCTGTTTTGACTTGGTTGTTATACATTCTGTACGTTTATGTACAGTATGTGTGTGTATATCTCGAGTGATTATGCATTTGTGTGTGTGTGTGTTTCTCCTGCCTGTCTGTATGTCCATCTGTGAATATGCATGCTTGTGCTAACACTCCTCCTGCATGCATTCTGATCATGGTCTCTCTCTCCCTCTCTCTCTCCCTCTCTCTCCCTCTCTCTCCCTCTCTCTTTAGTGGAGCCCTGAGGAGGAGGCAGTTTTGACCAAGCTGACGTTCATTGGGTCGGGGGCCTCTCTGTGTGCGCTGGTAGTGACCCTGATGCTGTTCACGGTTCTAGAGTAAGTGGCTGAACAATACACCAACTCATGCTTGTTCTGTGACACCTAGTACCTTTTGAGACACAATAAGCCTAGTGTAGCCCAGGCAGTAAGGATCATATTTAGTCCAAAATTAGTTATTAGTTATTGTAATTTTTGTGAGGTCAGGTCGGGTTTTAGACTTGTACTTTATTGTCCCCAGGGGGAAATACCTCCTCACAACACTGTACTCATCGGACAACAGTACATACTGTAAAACATCATATCAATCCTGTTCAGCGAAACCTTCCGTTCAAGGCGGCTATGGCTGCGGGGATCTGTACTCAGTGTTCTGTACCCCAGTGTTCTGTAGTGTTCTGTACCCCAGTGTTCTGTAGTGTTATGTACCTCAGTGTTCTGTACCCCAGTGTTCTGTACCTCCAGTGTTCTGTAGTGTTCTGTACCTCAGTGTTTTGTACCTCAGTGTTCTGTAGTGTTCTGTACCTCAGTGTTCTGTACCTCAGTGTTCTGCAGTGTTCTGTACCTCAGTGTTCTGTACCTCAGTGTTCTGTACCTCAGTGTTCTGTAGTGTTCTGTACCTCCAGTGTTCTGTACCTCCAGTGTTCTGTACCTCCAGTGTTCTGTACCTCAGTGTTCTGTACCTCAGTGTTCTGTACCTCAGTGTTCTGTACCTCTAGTGTTCTGTACCCCAGTGTTCTGTACCCCAGTGTTCTGTACCTCAGTGTTCTGTACCTCCAGTGTTCTGTACCCCAGTGTTCTGTACCTCAGTGTTCTGTACCTCAGTGTTCTGTACCTCAGTGTTCTGTACCGCAGTGTTCTGTACCTCAGTGTTCTGTACCTCAGTGTTCTGTACCTCAGTGTTCTGTACCTCTGTGTTCTGTACCTCAGTGTTCTGTACCCCAGTGTTCTGTACCTCCAGTGTTCTGTACCTGTGCCCGAAGGCCAGTAGGGTAAGGTAGTGATTGAGTGTGTGATGTCTTGTCCTACTGATGTCATAGTGCATACAATGGCCACATGGTTTGTCAGGTTGGGTGTAGGGAGACCGATTATCCTGGCGGCGGTGTTGGTTATGCATGTGAGTTTGGCCCTGTTTGGAACGGATTTAAGCAATAATACATGAGAACCTGTGGTATGTCATGAATATTGCCACGGCTTGTGTAACTGAGGGGTACAATTCCCTGACTGTATTGATAAGTATGGTATCATTAAACCACTACCGCTTTATGTACTTTAACTACTGGCCATACAGTACACGATATCTAAATATGATGAACACTTTCCCACAATGAAATCGGTTCCAGACAAAGGTAATAATCAAATATTTAATATAGCAAAAGGTACATATGATATTTACTATTACATTTATGATTTGAATGCACTTGTAAGGCAAATGAGTACTCGTAGGCAAATCAACACTGAATGTCCAATCTCTGGTTACGCAGGAAGCAAGTATACAACCTGGCTCTTAGGGAATTAGATCTATGGTACACTTAATGATATAGCGGGATATTCTTGGAGGGGGTCCTCCCGGTTGTAAGCCGGTAGGGGGGGTAGGAGAGCCGTCGGTAGTAGACCGTCTGGTCAACGATATCTAGGGAGACTTCAAGTACAGAAGACAGTGCAGTAGACTCTTGATCCGCAGATGAATACACCTTGGTTCTCTTGTAGGCTGTAGCTCCACAATGAAGAAGAAGCTAGGCGACATCAGTCTCTCTGAGCGCCGACTCAACTTGACTCCTCTCGGGGGTAAATCCAACACTCGCAGGCGTCGGCGATTATCCGCTCCACAAATCACAGTACCAAAGCAAATATATTCCAGCCGCATAGGGCTCAGCAGTCGTCGGGTAGGTAATCCAGTGTACATGTCCCTCGGTCCTCGTCTAGATCTCCTCGGATGAAGGCGCCATGTGGTCGGCCCAGCCGGGTTAAGACTCTAGATAACACGAGGAAGCGTTGGAGATGCTGGTCACTTTAGAACTCTAACCGCACGATGCACCATACACGATAGACTATTATTACTTAATAGAAATACGTCGCACTCGACGGTACAGTGCCAAACTCTGACAATTCAGTTATTAATTCGCACGAGGTCTCGATGCTATTCTAAGGCCAAACAGGCCATACTACACCGCACGTGGTATCGTGGGTGAGGCTTCACGTTCTGTTACTAAGTTGGGTAGAAGGGTAAAGGACTAAGGGATTTCTACATTTACTTGTGCCATATTTATATGCACGGTGAACAAATAGTGCCACTCTCATTTCGGTAGCCGTATCCCTGAGCGGAGCCGGGGCTAGTACGGACATGTCTCGTCGGTACCTTTGAACTTGACGCCAGGGGCTGGTCCCCTGGCGCCTGGTCCTTTTGTCCAATAAGAGAATTAACTATTATGGGCTATAGTAGGCTAAAGGGATATTCTGTGTATATGTACAAGGAATATACAAGGGATATCAAACGATATACAAATACTATTCAATATATATCAATAAATAAATATATATATTCGGTTTAATCTGATCCTTCGTAACAGCCGCCCCCTAATTAGTCCCACCTAATTAGCTAAGCAGAGACAGATGAACCGCACTGTCCACTACTCAATGTCCGCTGTGAGGGTCAGTCAGTTCACAAAGTCATGGGGTCATGGTCGTCATCGATAGTATCAGGGAGCCTTGGCAGTTCTATTAGCCTCGCCACGGGTCGGGTGTAGGTCCGCCCTTGGACGAGCACTTCAGCTGCTCGGACCTTTCCATCGGCACCGGTGATCACTTTGCTTACACGGCCAGCCGGCCACATAGCTCGGGGTAGTGACTGGTCGATAATCATGACGACTGTTCCTTCTGTCAAATTGTCTCTCTCTTTCACCCATTTCTGGCGGGTCTGTAGAGATGGTAGGTAGTGGAGTAGGAAGCTGTTCCAAAACTTGTCAGCCAATACTTGACTGTACCTCCACATTCTTCGGCCGTTCGCTTCTTCAGGCCTGTACATTGTCTGGGGTAGTGCGGGGTCCAGCCGCCCCATCAAGAGTGTGTTGGGGGTGACTGGGTCGACATCTGCTACATCACTTGAGACGTAACCGAGGGGCTTTGAGTTCAATACTCCCTCGATCTCCGTGAGGACTGTCATTAAGACTTCTTCCGCCACGGTCTGGGCCCCAAGCACGGCGTACAGGGCTGTCTTTATAGAACGTACTTCTCGTTCCCAAGTTCCACCGAAATGAGGTGCGTTCGGGGGATTAAACTGGAAGTCAATCTGGGATGGAGCGAGGTGGGTCTTAAGTTCTGGGCCCATAGCTTGGAAGCTCTCTCTCAGCTCTCTTTCTCCGCCTTTGAAGTTTGTCCCGTGATCAGACAATAATGTAGACGGTTTTCCTTTCCGTGATGTGAATCTTCGGAAGGCCATAAGGAATGAGTCTGTGCTCATGGTTGGAAGGAGTTCGATATGTATCGCTCTGGTGGTCATGCATTTGAATACAATACCCCACCGCTTCTCGGTTCCTCTTCCTTTCTTTATATACAGCGGGCCGAAACAGTCCATACCGGTGGAGTGAAAGGGCTTGTCGCCGAGTCGGAGGCGACAGGGAGGTAGGTCAGCCATACTGGGCTGGGCTCGCCACTTACGACAGTCTAGACAGGTTCGCTGGAAGCGCCGCACTGCTTCTCTCCCTTGCAGTATCCAATAACGACGTCTGATCTCCGCGAAGACTCTCTCTGCCCCTGCGTGGTGCACATCCTCGTCGTATTTCTTTATGATCAGCTCTGTGACCTTGTGTCGGCTGTTCAAGACTATCGGGTACTTGACGTCATCCGGTAAGTCTGGGGCTCTCCGCAGACGACCACCCACTCTGATGAGATTATGGGCGTCGCTCTCGGGGGCTAGGTGGAGCAGTCTGCTGTCTGATGGGACGGGCTTTGCTCCCTGTAGACAGGCTAGCTCATCGGGGAACGAGTCTCTCTGGGCTCGTTGTAGTAGAAGAAGTTCTGCTTCTTCGTAGTCAGCTGCTGAAATGTCAGTCGTGGGCTGAACCTCTGGGTGGTGCCACAGAAATGTCTTTAGCTGCGCACTCTGTAGGGTGAGGCAATCGTCTATGTCGGGGTCTGTGGAGACGAGTGTGTTCAATCCACAGAACATAGGTTTCTTGTTTTCGGCCTCCTCTTTACTCGCCTCCCGTGGGGTGGGTGTAGGCCACTCTTCTTCGGGGAGCTTGAGAAACTCTGGTCCGTCACTGTAGAGGTTGTGACGGGTGAGGTCATCCAGGGACATTCCCCGGGTGATGACGTCAGCTGGGTTGTGTTTGGTGTCCACATACCTCCAGCTCGCTACTTCTGTTAACTCTTGAATCTCGGTGACTCTGACTCCCACGAAGACCTTGTATCTGCACGAATCAGACCGGATCCATGTGAGTACTGTCGTGGAGTCTGACCACAATATTGTTCTTTGCACCGGGATGGTGAGTTCACGTTGGATTAACGTGGCGAGCTGCGCTCCTGCTAGGGCTGCGCAGAGCTCTAGACGTGGGATAGATTGTTGCTTTCGTGGGGCTATTCTTGAGCGAGCCAGGATGAAAGCCGTATGTATTTCTCCTCCCTCCTCTCAGGCACGCAAGTAGGCCACCGAACCGTAGGCTACTTCGGAGGCGTCGCTGAATACGTGCAGGTCCATCTTGCATGTCTCTGGCCTCACTGTGGGTGGGAAGTAGCTGCGGCGTATATTAACACCTGGGAGTGAGCGGAGTTCCGTCTCCCACTCTCTCCATGTGGATGCAAGGTGTTCGGGTATGGGATCGTCCCAGCCCTGGTCCTTGTCCCATAGCGCTCTTACAATCATCTTTGCCCTGGTGGTGTAAGGTAGAATACATCCCAACGGGTCATATTGTCTGGCGAGTGTTCTGTATACACTCCGTCTGGTGGTCGGTATTGCCGTCGACCTTCCCTGCTCCTTGGTCAGGGGTTTGTGTCTATAATGGAGCGAGTCTGTTTTGAAGCGCCAGACTAGTCCTAGTGTCATTTCTTGGGCTTCTCCTGGGATGGTCGCCATCCAGGTGTCGCTGCTCGCTGCCTTGTCCTCGGGGGAGAGGCTGCGCAATACTTGCGGGTCGCTGCTGGCCCACTGCCTGAGATCAAAGCCGCCTTTGATCAGGGAGGCGCGGAGCTTGAGTAGAAGAGCCTCGGCTTCTTCTGGCGTCGAGACGCTTTGTAAACAGTTGTCCACGTAGAAACTATTTGTCACACTTTGTCGGACCTCTTCATCTGCTGCTGGGTCCTCTGCGACGTGTTTTTGTAGTGCAAACGTAGCACAGCATGGGCTGCATGTGGTTCCGAAAGGGAGGACTTCCCATTGATAGATGGCTGGGTGCTCATCTCCGATCCTCTCTCTCCATAGGAACCGCAGCAGGGGCTTGTCCTCCTCCACTAGTCTCACCTGCAGGAACATCCCTTTGATGTCTCCGCTGATAGCCACCTTGTCCTGGCGGAAGCGTAGTAGCACGCCTAGTAGAGAGGGGCCGAGTGTTGGGCCGGGCAAGAGCTCTTTATTCAGATTTTGTGATCCGATCTGGTAGCTGCAGTTAAACACAATACGATCCTTGCCGTTGTGGTGGACCTTGTGGTGCGGCACGTACCATGATTCGGTCGTCTGATCGGCCTCTTTAATGTCAATTTTCTTTATGTGTCCCGCTGTGATTAGCTTGTTAATCTCAGCGCGGTACACAGCCTCTTGAGCGGGGTCTTTGGCTAGGCGCCGCTCTGTGTTCAATAGATACCGCTCCGTCGCCTCTTTTGTGGCGTGAAAGGTGGGCATTCCCTCTCGCCTCAGGAGTGGAGTTGCGTATCTCATCACTCCGTTGACTGTGACTCTCTTTGTCCCTTGCTCGAGGAGGGCTATAGCGTAAATATCTTCCTTAGAACGAATGTCTTTCTTTTCGTTCTTAAAGGGCATTGTCTCTAGTGTCCATAGCCTCTTGACATGCTGCAGGAGTGTGGTGTCTTCTTCTGTCGCTCTGGAGTGGAGGCAGCTAGTGGCTGCTGTTTGGTTAAGAGACTTGGCGAGGGGGCCTTGTAGTGTCCATCCTAGGCGGGTCTCGACTGCTGCAGGACAACCTCTGGGTCCTGTATGTACCCGGTCTATCGGGACTATGAGGTCTGCATGGTCGGAGCCTATCAGCAGGGTCGGGGTGGCACCGTCTATGAGCGGGATAGGTAGTTGACGCAGGTGCACATATTTATCCATCAGCTTGGCGATGGGGTAGGTGTACTGCGATAGTCCTATTTCTTGGCTGGTGAAAGCATTAGTAATCCTATACCGTCTCTCGGGCTGCCCGCTTGCTGCGATAGTGAAGGAGACATTCTCGCCCTTTATCGTCTTTAGATCTCTTCTTATTGTCCGAATCGTCATCTGGTTCTCGCTCCCCCGCAGCCCCAGCTGGGCCGCAGCGGACGCGAGGAGAAGGGTCTTCTCTGACCCGTCATCAAGGACGGCGTAAGTGTCCATGACCTTATCTTGGTAACTCAGTGTTACGCGGACCACCTTTAAGAGCACCTGGGCGCCGCTGCTGCTAGCGGGGTCAATGTACATAACACTTGCCTTTGTGCTGCTGGATGGTGCAGGCTTTCTTCTGTTACTGTCGTGTAGGACGTCTAGGTGGGCTCCGTCACACCGACTACACCTCTTCTTGAGGCGGCACTCGGCTGCCATGTGACTGCGCGCACATCGGTAACAGCGCCTGTTGGACTTTATCCATTGACTCACTTCTTCAGCGGTCATCTTCTTGAACAGGTCACATTGTGACAACCAGTGTTCCTTTTCGCAGTACGGGCACACCATCTTCCACTTCTCTTTCATCGAGGGGGTACTGTGGTTCTTGCTGCTCGGTACTGATTCTGATTGGTGCATGACAGTCACCGATCTTCGGCCATCGTTTGCTCTCCTGGGTCCCTCTCTGGAGCTTGGTGTGCTCCGCACGAACATATCCAACCGTAGGCTGCTGACTTCTCTCGCCAGGAAGTCGGCTAGGTCTAGGAGGGATGGCTCGGGACCGTTAGGATCACGGTGGTCTCTTTGCCACCTGAAGCGCTCCTGTCGGGCGGGCGGCAGCTTCTCTAAAATCCTCTCGACGTTCGAGTTTGCGTATAGTTCGTGCATACCCTTTTCTCGTTGCGCCCCCAGCATCCCTACCAGGGATTGTACTTTGATAGACAGGTCGTCTAGTGAGCGATTGTCTGTTGCTGGGGGTAGGCGGTCAATATGCCTTATCTCTTGTATTACGTAATCCCATATACGTCCATATCTTTGGTCTAGTGCTGCTAGAGCCGCTGTGTATGGGGTAGTAGAGGTGGCATAGGCCAGCGCTATGTTGTGCGCTCTGGGCACTTTCAGGTGCTTCAATAGGATAGCATACTTGTGGCGTTCATCAGCTACATCCACCATCATTGTCTCTAAGCACATCCGTAGCTCCGTGTACTGTGCTCGGTTCTCATGGGTGAAGTCTGGAAACGTCGGTGTGCCAATGTATGACGCCGTGGATGGCTGGCACATCGGTGAGCGTTGGAAGAGAGGCCTCCTAGGCGAGTCTCCTCTTACGCCTCTCGGTGGGCTGGTACCGGCAGGGTACCATGGCCCGCTGGTCCAGGTACTATTCCTCGGGACTGGTCGTGCGTCATGCTCACCCGTGAATAGAGTCGGGGGTCTGTAGCGCAGAGCCGCGGGGGTATAGCCTGGGCTGTACTGGACCTCCTGGTCCTGTGGAGTAATGTGCTGCTGTCGGGCTTGACTCTCCTCTTCTCCCTCTTCTTCCTCTGCCAGGTCATCTAGATCCTGTAGTCGTCTATTTAGCCTCTCCGCGGTGTACGCCGTTCCTTCCTTGTAGCTGGGTCTCACTGGGACCAGTCGGGGAAGGAGTTCGGAGGGGGGTATAGACTCTCTCTGGTGGTCGGGCTCAGGGTCGCTTAATCGGTTAGGGGAGGGTGCCCTTGACCCGTGTCTTGACGAGGCCCTGGAACCCCTTGTGGAGGGAGGGGGTGTTGCCCTGGCGATCAGCTGCTCCATTAGCTGCGCTTGTAGTCTGTCGCGCTCGGCTTCACGCTTGGTGAGATCTGCTTCTCTTTGGGCACCGGCAGCGGCACGCTGGGTGTCGGCCCGGTCTCTTGCCATATTCTCTTCCGCCTGAAGGCGTCTCATCTCCAGACGTATGCGCTCTTCGTCGCTCCGTTGTTGCGCTTGGAGGCGTTCTCTTTCAATGGTAGAATGTTCGCGCTCGCTAAGCATCTGTGCTTGGAGTTGTTCGCGCTCGCTAAGCGTCTGTGCTTGGAGTTGTTCGCGCTCGCTAAGCGTCTGTGCTTGGAGTCGATCGCGCTCCGTAGAGGCTGCTAGGCTGGCGAGGAACGCCTGTGCCAGCATCTTGTCCGCCTCGCTGGGGGAAGACGCTGGTTGAGGTGATCCGCTCCTGGCAGTACTCGTTGAGGATGCGTTCCCCTGCGGGGAGTCCTGGAGCTCTATCTCCTCGGCGCTCTCCTCATCTTGTTCCGTGCAGAGTTCCATCTCTGGAGGGTTGTCTTCCTCCCGGAGCTCTTCGGGGACTACTTCTTCGGTCTTGGCGGGGGGTAAAGTCGTGTCAGTTCCCTCCTGGTCCCCACCGTGAGCTTGGTCAGTTACATTAGAACCCACTAGGGTCTCTGTGGTCGGGGTATCCTGGTTGATAGGGTCGGACATAATTTTACTTTCTACTTTTACCGCGTTTACCGTTTGTAGAAGGCTAGGTAGTATACTGGCAGCGTAATCCTCTAAGTACTGAGGTGGCTGCCGTCTACGCTGCGGGCGTTCTACTTTAGGAGGACCGTTTCGTGGAGTGTTCATCATAGGCCATTTCAATATTAATACCACTATATTAATATTACACTAATTACCATCCGGCTCGAAGGACCAATTGTAACTGAGGGGTACAATTCCCTGACTGTATTGATAAGTATGGTATCATTAAACCACTACCGCTTTATGTACTTTAACTACTGGCCATACAGTACACGATATCTAAATATGATGAACACTTTCCCACAATGAAATCGGTTCCAGACAAAGGTAATAATCAAATATTTAATATAGCAAAAGGTACATATGATATTTACTATTACATTTATGATTTGAATGCACTTGTAAGGCAAATGAGTACTCGTAGGCAAATCAACACTGAATGTCCAATCTCTGGTTACGCAGGAAGCAAGTATACAACCTGGCTCTTAGGGAATTAGATCTATGGTACACTTAATGATATAGCGGGATATTCTTGGAGGGGGTCCTCCCGGTTGTAAGCCGGTAGGGGGGGTAGGAGAGCCGTCGGTAGTAGACCGTCTGGTCAACGATATCTAGGGAGACTTCAAGTACAGAAGACAGTGCAGTAGACTCTTGATCCGCAGATGAATACACCTTGGTTCTCTTGTAGGCTGTAGCTCCACAATGAAGAAGAAGCTAGGTGACCTCAGTCTCTCTGAGCGCCGACTCAACTTGACTCCTCTCGGAGGTAAATCCAACACTCACAGGCGTCGGCGATTATCCGCTCCACAAATCACAGTACCAAAGCAAATATATTCCAGCCGCATAGGGCTCAGCAGTCGTCGGGTAGGTAATCCAGTGTACATGTCCCTCGGTCCTCGTCTAGATCTCCTCGGATGAAGGCGCCATGTGGTCGGCCCAGCCGGGTTAAGACTCTAGATAACACGAGGAAGCGTTGGAGATGCTGGTCACTTTAGAACTCTAACCGCACGATGCACCATACACGATAGACTATTATTACTTAATAGAAATACGTCGCACTCGACGGTACAGTGCCAAACTCTGACAATTCAGTTATTAATTCGCACGAGGTCTCGATGCTATTCTAAGGCCAAACAGGCCATACTACACCGCACGTGGTATCGTGGGTGAGGCTTCACGTTCTGTTACTAAGTTGGGTAGAAGGGTAAAGGACTAAGGGATTTCTACATTTACTTGTGCCATATTTATATGCACGGTGAACAAATAGTGCCACTCTCATTTCGGTAGCCGTATCCCTGAGCGGAGCCGGGGCTAGTACGGACATGTCTCGTCGGTACCTTTGAACTTGACGCCAGGGGCTGGTCCCCTGGCGCCTGGTCCTTTTGTCCAATAAGAGAATGAACTATTATGGGCTATAGTAGGCTAAAGGGATATTCCGTGTATATGTACAAGGAATATACAAGGGATATCAAACGATATACAAATACTATTCAATATATATCAATAAATAAATATATATATTCGGTTTAATCTGATCCTTCGTAACAGCTTGAGTGGCGTAGGCATCACAGAGTGGCAATATTCATGACATACTATGGTTCAAGTGTATTATTGCTTTTATACAGCAAGTTGCACCGTCTGGCAAAATATAGGATGAATACAGACAATTCTAGGGTCTTTTATATCGATTTCAGTGAACTTGCCGTAGAAAAATAGTTCCTAAAGATGTCTCGTTGCTATTGAATTTCAAATAGAGTAGGCTATCAACAAGCTTGGCAACACAAACGAATGACGTATTAGTCTAATGCAAGCGAAAGTCGGAAAAAGTCATCAGCACCTCGGACAGTTCTGGGAGTTGGGCCAGTTCAATGCCCAGGCCGTCGACTTGTTGGCGTTGAAGGATTAATTGCGGCTTTTCTCCAGCGTGTTGTAACGGTCACAAATTGTTATGTAGTTGCAGTGCCATGTTTGGTCACTAAGTGGCACTCCATTGTTTGTACCTGATGTAGCTACAGGTTTAATTTGATTTAACCTGAGCCAGTGACTTCACTTCCTGTTCCACCTGACGTCCGACAGCAGCGTCAAGCGTAAACTTGTTATAGTTAGTTCTCTAGTAACGATGTGGCTAGTGTTTGTGATCACCATTTATTGATATAGTTGTGTACATTGAATGAATGCCGCATGGCCAGGCATCGTATGGTCCTCATTTTATGTTGTTAATAATAAATGGGTATGTACAAAATCCCACGTCTGGTAAACTACTTGCTAAGCTATCCTGGTGCTATTATTTTCATGCATACAAGTTGGCGTCACACAGCCAGACACAGTTTCCGTTTGATGAATGGCAGTTGAAACTTTCTACAACATTCTAAGGCCAGCGCAGTGGTATATTCATGGTGATTTAACCGTGAGTGTATCATGAATATACTCATGGTTTAGAACGCTCTTGACCAATCACAATGCGTGATCGGACCTACCTGTTGTATAAAGTAAGTTAAATAATAACTTAAGTTGACTAATTCTCTGGTACAACAGTAGGAGGAGATGGGGGCAACATAGAGTCCTTTGAGCTTATGCGTGGCTCCTTTTTTGTGTGTAATTCGTGTGCTGGTCGAAGCTGAGTCTAATGTCCACTCCGAGGCTGAGTCTAATGTCCACTCCGAAGCTGATTCTAATGTCCACTCCGAGGTATTTTATACTGTCAACCATTCCAACTGTTTGGTTATAACTTATTGGTGAGAATGGGGTGCTGAGGTGATTGGGGACCTTGCTGACATTGAGGTGAAAATGGTTATCCTCACACACCACTGGGTGAAGTGTGCAACCGTGCGGTGATAGTCCAGAGCAGAGTGATAGTCTGCGAGTAGGACAAGTCATCTGAGCTTTTATGGTAAGTAGTGACGGGTAACGGACTGGTGCAGTCATTGGTGTAAAGTGTGTACAGGAATGGGCTCAACACACAACCCTAAGGCGCTCCGGTGTTGGTGGTGAGGGGCGACAGTGGTTCAGGAGGTAGAGCGGTCGTCTGGTAATCGGATGGTTCGTGGTTAAATTCCAGCTCCTCCCAGCAGCTTGTCGAAGTGTCCTTGAGCAAGACACTTAACCCCTAACTGTTCCCGATGAGCGGGTTGGCACATTGCATGGTTGCCTTCGTTGTCGTGTGTGAATGTGAGGCATAAGTTGTAAATCGCTTTGGATAAAAGCGCTATATAAATGCAGTCCATTTACCATTTACCAAATGGAGTGCAGGTGATGTAGTTGTGCTGAGGAAATTGTAAATGGTAAATGGTGCATTTATATAGCGCTTTTATCCAAAGCACAATTTTGTTCCTCATATTCGTCCATTCACTCACACATTCACACCGACAATGGAGGCAACCATGCAATGTGCCGACATGCTCATCGGGAGCAATTAGGGGTTAAGTGTCTTGCTCAAGGACACTTCGACACGCTGCCCGGGAGGAGCGGGAATCAAACCGGGGGTACAGGGAGCAGGGGGCTATACGTGAGAGGGTACACTTTATTTGTATAGCACCTTTCATACAAGAATTGCAGCCCAAAGTGCTCCACAGCAGTGATGTGCAGAGACACAAAATAGACATAAAATGAGCATAACATTTGCATAATTATAGACTGAGCAGAGAATTGATATTGAAACCTCCCAGAACATTTGTAATAGATTTCTGTCATTAATATCTATGAAAAAGATTGTAATAGATTTCTGTGTTAAAATGTCCAACCCCAAGCATTCCTGCACAGGTCCCACCCACCTCCAGGGTCTGAGGCCCCACTTGTATTGGGAATCATGCAGTTTCAATCTTATTGATTATGATAGTTCTCTGACATTAACTACAAAATACTAGTTGTAGGAAGATGTACTGTAGGTGCTACCCATCACCTCGTATGCCATCACCCGTGTGTAGGCCAGTACATGACTGTGAGCCACTGCACAGAGATTCTCCTTGCACAAACACAATATTTATGTACAGTATTAAACATGTATTCACTTGTTGTATAAATTAGATGTCAAATGTTCACACATCCCACCTCTGGCTTTTGAATTGAAAGGGAAGCGACTCCAAAGCGTCTCCGGGAGCAGCGGTCACTACTGGAATGTCTCTTCTCCTCTGCCGCTCCGTTCCTTAAGGCGCCGTGAGCATTATTGACTGATGATAATCCAGTAATTAGGCCTGTCTGTGTGTGAGTCCACTCTGGATGTTTATGGGCGACATTCTCCAGCTGTTAATTAACATTAGGGTCACCTGGGGAGATCCCAGTCAGTAGAGACGACCTGGCCCTCGTGATTTACGGCTGACCTGAAATCAGAACACATGCAGGGCAATGGACAACGTGTGTATGTGTGAATGCACGCGTGCACGCCCACATGCAGGCATACACACAGACACACACACGCATACAACATACGCACACACACACGCGCGCGCACACGCACACGCACACACACAGTAGCAGGCTACACATTAGTGCTCGCAAGCACATTGTGAAATTATGACCATCATAACCACTGGTGCAGATACCAAATCTAGTTTAAATAGCTTAAATCCATCAGGAAGTAATGAGAGGCTGTTAAGGTAATTTGCTTCTTGAGAAAAAAACATTTGATACCTTGGAACTATAGGGTTCTTCTGTCTGTGGTGTCATGTTAGGACATTTGTTGTGAATCGTGACACGCAGTTTTGTTGTCTTACCCCACATTTAGCATAAAATGCCTGACGATTGCATACCCAAAGTAATTTGAGATTTATTATAGTTTATACTTCTAGCACATGCATGAGTCTGGTCTCTTTTGAAAGGTAACATTCTGAAGTTACAATAAATCACGTTGAGTGCTAATTAGGGATGCTCGATATTGGCTTTTTTACCGATACCGATATTGTCCAACTCTTTAATTTCCGATACCGATATCAACCGATACCGATATATGCAGGGTTTCCCCCCCCAAAAAATTTAATAATTTCAGGTAATTAACATTACAATTACATATCTCTTGTTGTGGAATTAACACAACATTATGCATACTTTTGACAATAAATAAAATCAGAATTTGTTCTTACTTGCTTGCCTGGGTAAATAAAGGTTATAGAAATGTTAAAAAATAAAAATAAAAAAAAACGCTTAATTTTTTTTAAAACCGATACCGATATTTTCCGATATCACATTTGAATGCCGATATCGGCCGATAATATCGGTAGGCCGATAATATCGGACATCCCTAGTGCTAATGTATTAGAGAAACAGAGTTTTGAACACACTGAAATAAAATATTTGCTCCTTACTTTTGTGTTGACTTGTTGCCAGATGCCTGTTTGAGAGGTAGGAGCTGGAAAACATAACGGTTCCATAGCCTGAAGTCTTATGTAGTACAGGTCCAAAGGAAAATGAGTGTTTAACAAAGGTTTTTGTAATGTCTGTACCGCAATAATTCAGCGTATTAACCCAGCAATTATCAAATCTCTTAACTCTGAATATACCTGTACACCCCTCTGTATTACTGTTGAATGATGTTTTTGAGTGTGCAGTACCTACACAGCTAAATAGATTGGTTTTATCTGGTATCACAGCGGCTAAAAAGCTGATAGCATCACGATGGTTTCAACCTTAGAAAATGTGCCGGAAGGTCTGGATTCTTACATATCTCGATGTGATTTATCTAGAAATATCTACAGCAAGAATTTTGGGTCTCAGTGAATCCAAAATTACAATGTGGTTAGAAGTGGTGGAGAGAATAAAAGCTAGCATATAATTGTAGTGCCTGGTTAGGAGCGAATGATAATGGATGGATTATCCAAGGGGGGGCCCGGGGGGGGGGGGGGGGGGGGGGGGGGGGGGGGGGGGGGAGCGAGCGAGCGAGCGAGAGCATATGTGTGTAGGGTATTAGATAGCAGGTATTAGGTGTATATCTTGTATAAGACATTTATTTAAATGGTGATTTCATTGGATGTGCACTGTTAATTAATGTTTGTATATCTAATTTGTTTATGTGTTTGTTTAAAAAAATTATAAAAAAATAAAATACAAATAATTCAGCGTGATTATCCAAAATCGCTGTCCACTTCCATTCATTCAGACGCGTAGTAAAACAAAGAACTTTTACTCAAAGTATATATTATTATATATATATATATATATATATATATATATATATATATATATATATATATATATATATATATATATATATATATATATATATATATATATATATATATATATATATATATATATATATATATATATATATATATATTCAGATTCAAATGTATAGCCTATATTACAATATTACCATATTACCAGTATTAACATACTGTATATGACCAATAGGGCATACAGACACTTATCTGCACCTTTCTTTACACTGTTTATTTTTGTCATATTTTTACATTAATATTTTATTATTTACATTTTATTTAAATGTTATCCTATATTTATGTATTTCTACTATTACACTGCCCATACCTGTACCCCCCCTCCCCCATGCTGCTTTCCTAAAATGTCCCCAAGGGGATCAATAAAGGAATATCTTGTCTTATCTTATCTTATCACCATCTCTTCCCTCCCTTCTCCTCAGCATCCCCAAGTCTGACCGGACGTCCATCCATAAGAACCTGTTTGTTGCTCTGACCTTCGCCCAGGTGGTGTTACTCTGCAGTGGCTCAGCCATCCACAACAAGGTACAGGACCCAGGAAACTCAGATCAGATCACTTTCTTATGCAGGCAATGTCACGCATTTACAAAATACAGCTTGTCGTTTGAAACTTGTGAGGCCATTTGTGAGGTGATGTATCATGAGACCCACAGCTCAAGCTGAGACCCACAGCTCAATGCTGGCCTGTCCAACCCCAATTACACGCGCAGACACTGTGTACATTTTTATAAATCCTTATCTCTGTGACTACTTACTTGGGACCAAGTAAGGTTTCGTCGATATTCCAATGTACAGTTTCCCCCCAACCCGCCTACCCACCCCCTCCACCCCAACCACCCAACCACCCTCCAATGTACAGTTTCCCCCCCCCACCCCCACCCCACCTTCGCCATGGCATTCATAATTCATCCAGCCTCCCTCCGGGACGCAGCTGGACCCTGTTCTGACATTGCAATGCCTCAATACCGCCGCCTGGTGGATTTCAGGCGAGTTACACTCCACGCCAAACCGGAAGTGGCGCTCGGTGCATCTGGGAGAATCCTCCGGTAGTAATATCTTGTAACGTGGATCAAGAGACACAATCGAGTGCATTGGGATCGCTTTCGAAACGCAATAATCAATATGATTTCGGCGTTTATTGCGTCATACAAACGGGGAAATGGATCTAGCAGATCGACGTCAAATAATTGGAATATTTTTCCTCCAGTCTCATCGGCGAACGGTAAGAGGAATCTAACGTTATTTTCATCCAGATTTTTTATTTATTTCACTGAAATCCATCTGATCAACGTATCAACCCATAGTAAAAAAAGACGCTACTGACGATCAAGGAATTATAAACGACCCCCCCCCCCCCCCCCCCCCCCCCCCTTTCCTTCACGCATGATGAAGCATAATGTATACCGATCATATACATTTGAATTGTTTAATATAGTGTGTATAGGAAAGAAACGCCAATCGATAATCTATCATATGCGTCAGGGCCTATAACTCGCTTTTTAGGAATTACTGCAGAAAACCTTAAAAACATACTTATATTCACGACGGTATTAACACGTCAATGTATGAATGAAAAAATATAACGTTCCCACATCCGGAACGATATATACCCGATGGTGAATGGGCCATAGTAATGTCGATATAGCTATAATATTTAAAAAGTTATAGGCCTGCAAAGAAGGTAAACATCTCCATAGGGTTACAGCACTGGCAGACTGGGCCCAAGGATGGGTACAATGCATGGCGGACAATGTGTTAACAATTGTGTGTATTGAGCTGTACTGTATTGTACCCATTCTGCAATCTGTTAATACAATTTTGAATCAATCAATCAAAACAGGGCTGGAGGTGTTGAAAGGCGAGATGGTCCACCAAGCATATGGTTACTCCCTTCCAGTGCTTTCAGATGTGTGGAACAGTCAGTCAGTGTGTTGCTAATAGCCGCCTTAATGGAATTAAACACGGGGACCTGGAACACCATGAGAACCAATGAGGGGGGATCTTTGAATGTGACACAAGTGCTCCACTGATGTCATGTCCATCACCCCGAGAACACAAGGCCCGGTCTCTCAGTGATCATCCAATGGCCTGTAGTTGATCTCACCCCTGACCTCTTGACCCCGGGTCATGTCGGGGGAGAAGCGTTTAACCCCTGGTGGCAGATGGCCACTCGGTATAAATGTATCAAATGAGATAGTTTCACATATAGACTGGTTAGACTGTTTTAATAGTTGCAGATTAATAGTCAGACAAAACAGATGTTGCACTAGAATAAACCAATCATACCACCAATTCCTCTTTGTTTAACCCTATCCGAAACCAGATCTGTGAAATGATAGCGAGAGACCCTAAAATAAAATACAGTAATATACTATATGCTTGGAAAGCTGTGGGTAGGACACTATTGACCACTGCCAGCTCATGCATTTGGTTATTCCCCCAATTGTCTTGTCAATGGCCTAGCCCTATACTGTACATATTGAAACTCTGACAGTTAACATATACTGTATTTCCAATCCACCCACTCTATGATAATGGTCAAAAGACCAGTGTTGGGCAAGTTACTTTTAAAAAGTAACTAGTTACTAGTTACTTCTTCCAAAAAGTTACTAAATTACTTTCAAGATTATAATTTTTTTTACATAAACAACATACACAAATCTAAACTATTTTAATGTTGCTGTGGGACGAAGTGAGACTAGCCTCCAATCAAATGCCATGTATGTAGATATTATAATTACTATGTTTATATAGTGGATCATACAAATACAAACACAATAGATGTTTTGGAACTTTTGATATGTATGATATGGCTCAACAGGCCACAACTGGGATTCGCCTGTTCGAATCCAGCTCCCGGCGTTGCTATCAGCTTGGCTGGCCCCTCACACTGATACAATTGGCCGTATCAGAGGGTGGGAAAGCTGAAGGGTGGGTCCTGGGCGTTGTGGACAGCGACCCCTACAGTTCGGTCGGGGCGCCTGCTCAGCGAGGGCTGGAACTGAGGAGAGATAGTGTGGCCTCCCACACGCTACACTCTCCCCGGTGAGAGCCTGCGCGGCCAGGTTGGCCTGCCCCAGGCTGCACATGCGTCGGAGGAAAGCATGTGACAGTCTCCGGTCTCCCGGACCAACAGTAGGGGAAAGTACGCAACAACCAGGAAGGGTGGGATGGGAGAGAAATCGGGAAAAAGGAGGGGAAGAAAGATAATAAAAAAAATAAATAAAAAAAAAAACAGGCCACAACTGGGCAACATTAAATTATGCTTGTTAAGCACTATACCAAAAATAAATAACAAATATATACT